>NC_053436.1:101090439-101390439 GCF_007990345.1 Gossypium hirsutum | reverse complement strand
TTAAGAAATGCGTTTTTTACATCAAGTTGGTGTAATTTCCAATCGCAATTTACAGCCAAACTTAGGAGTACTCGAATAGTGTTAAGCTTTGCCACAGGCGCAAAAGTTTCTGTGAAGTCTATCCCATATGTTTGCGTGAAACCTCTGGCCACTAGTCTAGCTTTGTATCGTTGGATACTGCCATTGGAGTTATACTTTACAGCAAAGATCCATTTACAGCCGACAGCCTTTTTTCCTTGAGGAAGGTCTGTAATTGTCCAAGTAGCATTTTTCTCTAGTGCACAAATTTCCTCTTCAACAGCCCTTCTCCATTTTGGATCCTTTAGAGCTTCAGCTATGCTTGTGGGAACCTGTTCTTTATCCAAAGTTGCTGTAAATGCTTGAAAAGACGGCATCAATGAATTATAACCAGTAAATTTTTCAATAGGATGCTTGGTGCACTGTCTAACCCCTTTTCTAATAGCAATAGGAAAGTCATCTAGAGTAGTGGACTTACTGATTTCTTCTTCCATTTCGGCAGCTGGACCCAAATCCAATTCTCGGCAAGAATCAGATTGCAAAACAGTCTCAGGGATATGTCTTCTTTTTCTTGTGTAGACACGAAGCTGTTTGGGTGATGGTGTTTTTTGAAGACTGTCAATTTGAGTAGGTGTATTTTCAGGAAGAGTGTTTAAAGTGGGTGTAGGTGAATTAGTCATAGGTACTACAGGAGAATCAATGGGAGCATTCACAGGTGACAGATCTGCAGGTAATGGCGAACAAGATGGCAATTCTGAAGGTTGAGAATGAAGATTAGAAGGAGATACCTGTTGTGGCTGAAAATCACTCCATGTTTCCCCCTGAATTTCAGCCTGAGTGAAATAGGAATCCTGCTCATAAAATGTTATATCCATAGTGGTGAAAAATCGTTTAGAAGGAGGATGATAGCATTTATAACCCTTCTTAAGTGAAGAATACCCAACCAATACACATTTTAAAGACTTAGGATCTAACTTGGACTTATTAGGAGCAATATTTTGGATAAAAACAGTGCAGCCAAAAATTTTAAGTGGCAGAATGGAGGAGATAGGCTTAAAATGAGGAAAGTGCTGCAAAAATATAGATTGAGGCGTTTGAAATTTTAAAACCTTACTAGGCATCCGGTTGATTAAATATGTGGCAGTTAATAAGGCTTCCCCCCACAAATATTTAGGAACATTAGTGGTAAATAGAAGAGAACGAGTAACTTCAAGAAGGTGCCTATTTTTTCTTTCGGCAACGCCGTTTTGCTGTGGGGTTCCAACACAAGAACTAATCTGAACTATGCCCTTTTCCTTAACAATGCCTTGTTACCAGTCATATGATCCGTAGCACCAGAATCGAGGATCCAATTAGGATTCAACTGGGAGGAGAAAAATGCAGTAGAAGAAAGGTTACCTTCTGGATCTTTTATGACCAGATTACCTTCACAAGACCCTTGACTAGACGAATCTGATGGAGCATCGGAACCAGAAAAATTTTCTGGATTTGAAGTAATCTCCGAAGTAGGAGAAGGAGTTTCGGACATGGTCTAGGTTGAAAAAGAAATCGTAACCTAAGCTGATACCATGTAGAAATCAGAGTATTATGTATTAAATAGAACATAAATCAGAGTTTTTATATACAACCTATGACACTACTTTAGGAAACTCTAAGTTAGGAAAGATACTAAATAGGAGATATGATCCCTTAAAATAAGGGATTTTAATAAAAAGAATATCTACAAAATATTCCTAAAATATTTACAGAATATTCCTACAGTTAATGTACGGTGGAAAATGATACTTGTTTCTGGTATGTCTTTTCTTGGAAATCGATGGTGTTCGTGGGTATCTGTGATTAATTTATTTCTCATGTATCTATAATTTATTTTTGTCAGGTTGTACGTTCTATTGCTCCAGTACTGGATGAATCCTTAAAACCTAAACTGCTTATGCTTCTT
Source organism: Gossypium hirsutum (assembly GCF_007990345.1). Taxonomy (NCBI): domain Eukaryota; kingdom Viridiplantae; phylum Streptophyta; class Magnoliopsida; order Malvales; family Malvaceae; genus Gossypium; species Gossypium hirsutum. Next base: position 101,388,479 of record NC_053436.1, on the reverse strand, counting down.
CCTTGCATATTTAAATGCATTAGTCATTCCCATGTGGCAGTTAGATTGGCCGCGTCCAGGTGTATTATGACTATGGCCAAGTCTATGACTGTAAATGTAATGCGGGCTGTGATTGAGAATGCCATTCCAATGTTGGGGGATGTGACGTCTGTCCATGCCAGACAAGGTGCCGGCATGCTTATTACTTTACTTGTTCAAGGATTGAGTGTGGAGCTGGTTCCATATGCACCTTTGTTAGTTGTCCCTCTTCTTAGGTGTATGAGTGATTGTGATCATTCTGTCAGACAGAGTGTGACACGCAGTTTTGCTGCCCTGGTGCCTCTTCTTCCATTAGCAAGAGGCCTTCCTCCACCTGTTGGACTGAGTGAAGGTTTATCTAGAAATACAGAAGATGCAAAATTTTTGGAGCAACTGCTTGATAATTCCCATATTGATGATTACAAGCTGTTCACTGAATTGAAAGTGACACTGAGGAGGTATGATTGTCTCTATACTAATGTTGCTACTTTTCTTAATATTCTTTTTCCCTTCCCTGCTTCTGCTTTCTTAGTTGAATAAGAATGCATTATTGTTTACTGCTGTGTTGTTTCGTCTCTTTACTGCACTTGTCTACAACTGCATGCTATGCTGGGGAATATTTGCACATATTTATAGTTTTGAAGTGTGAGCTGGAGGTTTAGTTGGTCAAGTTAATGTACTGGGGTCTATCAATTACTCTCCTTTCCCTACTTTTTCTGAAAACCAACTGTAGGTCGAATCTAGGCTGTGGAAGTGTTAAATCTGGCATCAGAGGTATCTTCTTGGAGGTCTAAAATTTTCTTGATGATTTGACATTAAGTATCTACAGAAGAATTGGGGACAATAGTTGACCTTGTTTGGTCGTTTCTCTCTTGGGAAGTAGTTTGGGGTATGGGGTTGATATGGCTGGTATGTTATATGTGCCAATTATTGGAGTGCATGCTGATCATACACATATTTGTTATCTTTTCTTTTATCTTCACTTGTTTTCTTCTCGAAATTGGCAATGCATTTTTTGATCAATGCTTCTTCAACTGCCTGAGATGTATTATTTTTCTTCTTATCGGCAAGGCAACTGTTTTAATTTAGTTAGTCTAGGTCTTAAAGCTGAAGTCACTGTGCAATACTGCTTTGCAAATTGAATGCAGCATTTCTGTAGTCAGTCCTAGAATAATTTATTTACCGTTGCTTGCATGCCTTCAGGTATCAACAAGAAGGTATAAACTGGTTGGCCTTTTTAAAACGTTTCAAGCTTCACGGGATCTTGTGTGATGATATGGGGCTTGGAAAGACGCTTCAAGCATCAGCAATTGTAGCATCTGAGATAGCTGAGTATCGTGCTTCAAATAAGGATGTGGATCCTCCCCCATCCTTAATTGTTTGTCCATCAACCCTTGTTGGACACTGGGCTTTTGAAATAGAAAAATACATTGATGCTTCTCTGATATCCACTCTTCAATATGTTGGTTCTGTTCAGGATCGTGTTGCTTTGAGAGAACAGTTTGATAAGCATAATGTAGTTATAACATCATATGATGTGGTGCGCAAGGATGCTGAGTGTCTTGCACAATTTCCCTGGAACTACTGTATTTTAGATGAAGGACATATCATCAAAAGCGCTAAATCTAAAATAACATTGGCAGTAAAGCAGCTGAAAGCTCAGCACAGGTTAATACTTAGTGGGACTCCCATCCAGGTAAGGTCAAAGTCTATTTACTTGTATATATTAGAGTTTCCAGTATCCTGAGAAAGTTTCATTTTCTCTTTTTCTATTTTTCAGAACAATATCATGGATCTGTGGTCCCTTTTTGACTTTCTAATGCCAGGATTTCTTGGAACAGAGAGACAGGTATCTCTATCTTTGGTTTCTTGTTTTACATGCACATAAGATATGCTGTTTGTTCTTTATGTATATTCAGGATACTTCCTCAAAAGGCTTATCACTGATGACTGAGTTATGTGGAAACTGTTTCTTGTCTGATATGCTTTTAACAAGTTCTATTATTTGGTTTTCTTTTACCTAAAAACTGTGGTTATTATTGTTATCTTGGTATCTAACACTGTTGATATGATGTCATTTTGACAGTTCCAAGCCACCTACGGAAAGCCACTGCTGGCTGCTAGAGATCCTAAATGTTCTGCAAAGGATGCTGAAGCTGGGGCACTTGCTATGGAAGCATTGCACAAACAGGTCATGCCTTTCCTACTTCGTCGAACAAAAGATGAGGTTTTGTCGGACTTGCCAGAGAAAATCATTCAGGACAGATACTGTGACCTTAGCCCTGCCCAATTATTACTTTATGAACAGTTCTCTGGTTCTCATGTGAAACAAGAAATTTCAAGCATGGTAAAGACAGATGAATCTGGAGTTGCAGGAGGAGCAAAGCAGACTTCACCAAAGGCATCTACACATGTATTTCAGGTAAAATGATTCGATTCCTTTCATTCTTCTTTATTTCTTTCCCCACAGTGCATGAAGTTTCTAATTTCTATGGGCTGAGTAAATATCCCTTTTGCTATTTTTAGGCATTGCAATACTTGCTAAAACTTTGTAGCCATCCCCTGCTTGTCGTTGGAGACAAGGTTCCAGAGTCACTTACATCGCAGTTGTCAGATCTTTTTCCAGCAAATTCAGATGTCATTTCTGAACTTCGTAAACTCCACCACTCTCCCAAATTAGTTGCTCTTCAGGAGATTCTGGAAGAGTGTGGAATTGGTGTGGATACTTCTGCTTCTGATGGCGCTGTCACAGTTGGGCAGCACAGAGTTCTGATATTTGCTCAGCATAAAGTAATGGTCATCCTATCCCTCTTGCTTGCTTGCTAGTTGAGCTTGTTTGATTCATTTCAGAATTACCTCTTTAACAATGTTTTCATTCAGGCTTTACTGGATATTATTGAAAAGGACTTGTTTCACACCCACATGAAGAAGTGAGTCTTCTATTACCACTGCATGGCTGAATATTAGAATTGTTGCTTTTTAGGGAACTATTTTGTGTTCTTTATTTATTAATTTAACACAACTGAAGAAATTTTATTGAAGTAATTTGTTTTTTGCTAATCTTCATAGCTGTTAATGCGTTAAAGGTCCATCCTTTATCAACTTTTCATTTTGTTTGACTTGCATTTACAAAATTTATATTATTTAGTCATAAACCGATGGTATATGCTCTTAAGGCTTTAAAGGTATGGTTTGATTGGCTGAACTGTGTTGAAGGAGATTTTCTCCTACTTTGTCTTTATTCTGTGCTGTAGTCAATTTGCATTGGCTAATTTAATTATGTGGTGTAGTTCAAGAAGGCAATTGCTTATTCCTTCTTTTACCATTTAGCTTAGTCATCCTTACATAGGATGGAGGACATACATTATTTTCCCAGTCACTTGTGGATCTAATCGGTTTCATAGGCATTTGCTACATATGTGGTGAGACTATGTTGCTCCCAACTCTTTATTTTTCTTAAGGTAGTAGTCTCTGAACCTTATGCCTGACACATGGGTTGGGGTCCTAGGGGATATGATCTCCAAGGATTCTTCAAATATGTGGAAAAACTCAGGAAGAATTTTACTGTACTTGTATCTGACACTCACACTATAGTCCAAGTAACATTGCGGAGTAATATAATCTCTACACCTATTGTGAGGCAATCATCTGTTGGATCCAATCAAATATGGTCTTGTCCTCCGATTGTCCTCCCTTTTCAGGTTGATGTCTGGTGTTTTAGTATCTTTTACCCTTTTTGCTTTGTAAGAACGCACTATTCAAATCAAGTCAGTTAGGGATATCTTGAATGTTCAAACAAGTGTCAAACTCTCATAGGTTGGTTATTTAGTCAATGCTTCTTTGTTCTTCTGAACCTGTTGGAAATCATGTTTCTTTGCATTGCCAAGGTTATTGCTGACAACTGCAGAACTGTAAATTTTTTTATGTTTTACTTGGCTTTGTAAGAGGTTTTTAGAGTATGCGAAGACCATAAACCAAGTTCAAGATCTTTTCATTTTCTTCTTCGTTTTGTGCATCTGTTTGTAGCTTATTTTGCCTTCCTATGAATACAGTGCTTATTCTGTGCAAATCTCTAAAGTATTATCAATTTTAATATTTTGCATCAAACAGTGTCACATATCTACGACTGGATGGATCAGTTGAACCAGAAAAGCGTTTTGACATTGTGAAAGCTTTCAATTCTGATCCAACTATAGATGCCCTGCTGCTTACAACACACGGTAAGACTTTTCTTCTTGCTGAGGGAATCTTTTATGATGTTTTACTTAATTGTAGGCTCTCTTTTGCAGTTGGTGGTCTTGGTCTGAACTTGACTTCCGCTGATACCCTCATTTTCATGGAACATGATTGGAATCCAATGCGTGATCATCAGGTAACTTAAATATTACATATTTTTGTACAGAATATTATGCTATTCATGTGTTGGATGATCCAATGAAATTCATTTCAACTACTACTGTTCTACAATAACTTTTTACAAATTAATCTTTATCAAAAAACAAATGCCTCTTTTATTGGCAGCCTATATTTGTTCATATAATATATTGCCAATTATTTATCAGGTATTTCAAACAGATGCATGCACTCAACATTTATTGTCTGAAATTGTTTTACCATTTGCTGAAGTTTGCTAATTGGTTTTGTTTTTCTTTTTTCTTAATATATATTATTCATCAGTGATATCTAATGATATATGGCTTATTTGCACTTTCAGGCAATGGACAGAGCACATAGATTAGGCCAACGGAAAGTAGTGAATGTCCACCGTCTCATCATGCGTGGTACCCTGGAAGAAAAAGTTATGAGCCTGCAACGGTTCAAACTATCAGTTGCCAATGCTGTTATCAATGCCGAGAATGCCAGTTTGAAAACCATGAACACTGACCAGTTGCTCGATCTATTTGCCTCTGCCGAAACATCTAAAAAGGTGTTTTTACTTTGGATTTCTTTTTCAAGTGATAGACAAGATAAATTTGCAAATTATTTTTGATTCTTTATCTTCTTTTTTCCGAATTTCTTCCAAGCTTTAGTAAGCTTTTGCCTGAATACAGTGGCCACATGTAGGAATTAGGCTGTCCCCCCCCCCCACCCAAAAAAAACCCCCTTTCTTGATGGTTTAGATTTAAGTTCTTCTAAGACAATAGAATATATAGAAATAAAAGGAATCTACTGAATTTTCATGTTCCTTCTCTAAGTTACTTCAAGTCTTCGTTTTTCTTAAAATACTTATATTCAGTGCATATACTGACATGGATACAGTGTAATGACCCTCTAAAAGAATAAGAACTTCAAATAAATTTAACATATTTGTGAAAGACACATTTTGTATTCGACACTTGCACCTGCATACAAGTAATGTATCTCCTCTCTTTAGATCTTTGTAGATGACAGATACCAATGTATTTTGACTTGCAGGGAGCTACTGCCTCAAAACGTTCAGATAGTGGTATCGATGGAGACCCGAAATTAATGGGTACAGGGAAGGGATTAAAAGCCATTCTTGGTGGCTTGGAGGAGCTTTGGGATCAATCACAATATACTGAGGAGTACAATTTGAGCCAGTTTTTAGCAAAACTTAATAGCTGAATTTGAGCTGTTTAAAGACATGGGTTGCGGTGGTACGCCTAAAGATTAAATTACTGAAGCACCACACGGGTTTTTGGATCACAGCGTGCTAGACTTTGATTCCGGCCAGTTCGTATCAAAGCTAACTGATTGAAGCCAGCTGCTTGTCTGTAAAAAGAATGTATATATATATCTAATTAGGACCTGCAATTTTGGCAAAATTTAGGTTTAGCTTTCAATTTTTTAATATATTTTTACCCAAATTTTGGGATGCTTTTGCCAAAATTTTGTCTATCCTGGAGTTTGCATATTAGGGAGACGGGGAAAAGTTGAAAAAGAAAAAGAAAAAGAGAGAAGCTGGTATTGAAGTGGTTGGTCCCAAATTTTAAGAGTTGGTCGGAAATTACAGGAAGAGAATTGTAAAGCCGATTATTGTATATACCTTCTTTTCTCTTAAATCTAAAGAATTCTCATCTTTCAAAATTAAAATTGTTTGCCAAGAACTAATGTGACAGAACTTATAAATTATAAAATGATAATAAATATATAGTACTTTAATGCAGTGTGTGAAAAAAGGTAAATTGTTTGTCAATAAAAATTGAAATTTGTATTTGATTATAAACTTCGAATTTATATTATATTTTATCAAACCTAATTACAAACATGTGAAATGGTAAAGGTTGAAGTTTAAGAAATTTGTTAAAAGAATTTATAGTGGCAATTTAATTATGAGAACAGAAATAATAATTTGAAAATTAAAGTTCTTAAATTATCAAATTTAGTGATACAGTATTTCAGCTAATATCTTACTGGGTTCACTTTTTTTTGAAATATTTTCTTAATTTTAAGGTGTTTGGTTTGAAAGCATGAAAACATATTACATTTGGAAAATGTTTTCCAAGACACAGATAAAAGCTCTGATTGTTTCACTGAAAATGACTTCTGGAAAATGATTTCTGGAATATGATTTATTTTTCTGGAAAAGTTAATATTTTCTGGTGTTTGGATGAATCTGTGTAAAATATTTTTTGTTGTTTGGTAGATTTCTTAAAAAAGTTTCATAAAAGTAGTTTTCAATTAAACAAACATACATTTGAGATTTTCTTATTTTTTCATTATTTAATTGAATTTATTTTGATCTATAATTTTATATTTTACATTGTTTTTGCATATATTAAAACTTTTATATTAAATTCAGATTTATTACAACGTCATTTTTTAATTACATGACTACTGAGTATTTTTTATTTAAAAATGTGACATCAACAAAATTGACAAAAAAAAATTAATGATGTCAACAATGACTTGATTTTCAAATTTGAAAAGTAAAGGGACTAAATTCTTGAAAATAAAAGTACAAAGACTAAATTACAAATATGTGAAGTGTACATAGACTTATGACATATTTTAACCTTTATACTACAAAACATATATTATTAATATATTTATAATTGTAATAAATATTTGTTATTAAAATATTAATATTGAATATTTTCAATAATATGTCAATAATATTATTTAAAATTATTATTTTTAAAATTTATTATTAAAATAAAATTGAAATATTAAATAATTTATTAAAATAATAAATTATATTTTTTATATTAATAATTTATTATATGACTAAATATAAATAATTAAATATGTATGTTTAATAATATTGAAAAATATAATATTTTAAATGTTTTTTAAAAATAAAATAAAATTTATTATCAATATAATAATATTAAGCTTGATATAAGTTAATTTTTATATACAAATAAAATTATCTATAGATGAGCTCTTTTCTAGAAAACGACTTACACTTTTCAAAATGGTAAATCATTTTACAAGAAAAAGGGCTTATTTTACCTTGACCTGTAAGTAATTTTCTGTTGACCAAACTATTTTCTGTGAAACAAATACAGGAAAATGCAAAAAATATTTTCTGTAAAACCTTACACATGTAAACAAACGACCAAAATCTCATTAGTTTTAGGGAAAATGTCTTAAAGGACTTTTTTTTTTCTGTAATACATTTTCCATCTGCTTCTTCATTCAGGTAAAAGTCCTCTCCTTCTTCCATTCTTCATCTTCTTATTATCTCTTCTCTTTTTCCTTAGTCCGTCCCATATCTTCTCCTCTCAGGCAAATTACACGTTGCTGTTTCGTTTCCTCTCTTTCTCTCTTTCTTAGGAAAAGTTTTTGTTTTTCTTCTTGTTCTTTACTTAGTCCACATTTTAACCGATTTATGCCTTTCTTTGTTTCTTTATTTTTCACCTTTTTCTTCCTCCCAATACTCTGTAAGATGCTTTTAATTGTAAAGATCATACCCTTTAATTGGTTAAGTTTTGTTTCAATTCATTGCTGGTTTGTTTTCGAATTGTTGACCTTTTTTTTTCGTTTCAATTTTTGTTTCTTTCTGGGATTTATGTTAGTGCTTTCTTTTCTAGGTACTTTCATTTTCTTCCTTATATCAACTAGTGATTCAACTTATAGGTAATTTTTGCTCTTTTATATATAAATTGTCAATAGCAGTTTTAGAATGAATTTTTTTGATTTAATCCTCACATAATTTTCCACTTCTGTTTTCTCGTCAATCCTCCTTCAGCCAAACACATTCTTCCTTTCTGCCTCTCCACTGCAGCAATTCCTCTCATTTTAGTTTCTTTCCTCCATTTCCTTTCCTTTCCCTTCTTTTCTCTCCTACTCTCACATTCTTCTTTTCCTATTTTACTGTTAGTATCAATAATAATAATTTTTTATTTATATTTCCTCTTTCTCAGCTTCTTCCTCTCAACTCCTGCAAACCCACACTTCTTGGTCAAATAGGTAAATTCCTTTTTTATTTCTTCGATTTTTAAGTTACTTTTGGATGACCCAGATTTTATTTCTCTCAATTTTTTTCACAAGATGTTTTGTCATTCTTAAGGATAGGGTATTTATTTATAACATTGATACAAAATGAAATTGTATGATAACTTATTTTAGCTTGCCTTGGCTTGGAATACGTTGAAATTGAAATCAAATCGTCTGTCAAGGGAAATTTTGATAAACCCAGTGTCAATAGCTTGAAAGTTGAAAAGAGGTAAGTTTGCAGCAATCAGAGGGTTTTTAAGACATTCTTTTTATGTGAAGAAATCTTTTTCCATGTTACTCTGTGTGAGTGTTTTGATATAAGCATATCTCCGACATGGTTATAGTGTGTAATATACATGAGCAAATCTTATTACTCTTCTCCCTTTTTATGCCAATCTTGCCCGTTCTGGCAAAGGTTTTTGATCAAGCACTTGAGGGTGGGGGTGTAAAAAACATCAACTTTCAAGACCTGGCATCAGATTTGGCGCAGATAACATTTGATTATCCATTTAGGATACCCCCTTATTTTGCTCTTATAATTAGGGCAATTGGGGTGTTGGAAGGAATAGCTTTAGTGGGGAATCCTGATATTGCTATCGTGGATGAGGCCTATCCTTATATTGCACAGGTATGAATATTTTGTTTTTGCTAATTCTATTTTGAAAATAAACTGATTTATAAGTGTAAGGATAATGTGAAATATGCACTGACTATTATTATTTTGAATTTCTGATGACTAAATAGTTAATTGCTTGATTCATTAGTTTTATTTTATTAAATTATGATAGCCGAAGAGTGCTTCTAGGATACCATGTTTCTTTTGATGTAACAAATCAATGTTATTGTCTTAAGTACAATTCTTAAGGTTATCTAAGGATCCATGTGGCTATCCAATTTCCAAAGTATAGGATCAAGATGAAAGAGTACAATTCTTAAGGTTATCTAAGGATCCATGTGGCTAACCAATTTCCAAAGTATAGGATCAAGATGAAAGAGTGCACAAACATTTGTATCATTGCTGTAGACCCAATTTTTGCCCGGGCCCAACAAACCCAAAACATACAAAATAAAACCAACCTAACAAGCTCAATACCCAAATAAACCAAAAACCAAATACCCAATTACAGCCCAAATTACCCTAGCCCAAAATCTAGCCCACAACAAATTAGAAAAAACAAGCAAAAAAAGGAAAATCCCTACCCTGCAGTGTTTCAGCTGCCGCCCATGTCGTGCGCCACTCCAGCACGAGCGTCGCACGCCCCACGTTCGTGCACTCCTCCTCCACGTCCTCACAACACCTACGATTTGGGCAAGAAAATAGCGAAAGACTAGTGGTATTCGACTATTAAGGGGACTCAACTCCAGCCCAAAATCTCTACGATTTGGGCTCAACTCCGCTCTTCGCAGTCGGATTTTGGGTGGTTAGGGGGCAAGATAAAAGCCTTTCGGCTGGAGAGAAAAGGGAAAGAGATTTGGGGGCATAGGGTTTTTTTTTTCTTTCTAAAAGCAAAAATCAAAGGATTTTAAAATTGTTTTTTTTTTTAATGTAAGTAGTAAAGGTGAAACGACGCCGTATGGGGGGGGCAGACCAGCGCGTTGACTCGATCCGCAGGGAGGGTCTGTGCATTTTGACTGTGAATGGGAGATTTGCGCATTTAGTCCCCCTTTTTCGCGCCAGCTTTCAATTGGCCCTATTTGCATATTATTATTTTTTAAAAATTTTCTCTGAAATTTCTGTGTTATTGCAATTTAGCCTGCGCCTAGGTGCTACGTTTTGGAGATTTGGATCATTTGCGTTCTCAGTCCTTGTGAATTCGTGCGCATTGAATTGTGGTCCTTAGTTTTAATTTGATGTTCTATTTATTTATTAATTATCCCTTTAAGTTTGGTTTTCTTTTTCAATTGAGTTTTCCTACCACTTCAATATGTGTTGCTTTTATTTCAAAATGCTTAATTTAAATATCCTCATCCATTTTTTTTATATTTGCACATAATTTAGTTTTTTTATGTATTATTGGCGTTATATTGTTTTATATACTTTTTTTATATAAACTTTATTCTGTCATTTTTATTATTTCAAGTACTTTTTATATATTTATATTCTCATATGCTAATTATTTATATTAGGTTTTATATGTAAATTGATATATGTATTATTTGTATATTATTCACTTTATATTATTTATTTTAAAAATTCATTTGTATACTATTATAATTTTTTTCCCTTTTTTCTTCTATTTATTTTTTAAAATTCTTATATTTTTTAACTGTTTTAAATTTTTTGTATATTTTGTATATTTTGTATAGTTTCCAAATTATCTTTCTTACCCATTATTCATTTTATTTTATATTAAAACTTGTTATATTTCATTTGTGATTTGTTTGGAACTTCTTTTAAATTGGCTTCTAATTCGTTAGCTTATGGCTATTAACATTTGTGTCTATATAATATATGTTGCCATTACATATTCCCTAATTTGTTCCTTCGTGTCCTTTTGCCATTCTTGATTATTCATGTAATATTATTGTCACGTTTTTATTTCATGCTCAATACTATGTTTGTATGATTGTTTTTTTAAATTCCAACTTTTCGCCCAACATCAATTTTTTTTTTACCCTAAAGTAAATCAAACGAATATATTTTGAGCCGATTTCATAATTGCATATCTTGAAACTCCTCAAAACAAGGCAATGTTTCGTGTTTGGAAATTCAAGAAATCGTACCCTAAAGTGCTGGGTTTCGATTTTCCGTTTGGCCAAATAACGGAATACCCTTTTAAGATTTCGTTGCGCGATTTGGAAATCATGAGGTGATCTCAGTTTTTGGAGGCTTTAAATATCGTGTCCTAACGTGCTGGATGTGGTATTTTATTTCTTTGGAACGAGTGAATCTTAAGATCCAATTCGAGTTGTTCACACATTTTTAAAGGAATCGTATTTTAACATTTTTTCTTCAAATTTTCAACGATAGGACATTAAATAATCAATTAGTACCAATTTTGGGCGTTACGAGGGTGCTAACCCTTCCTCGTGCGTAACCAACTCCCAAATCCTTTTTCTCAATTTTCGTAGACCTAAAATTATTGTTTTAATAAATCAAATATTTTATTAAAATGATCAATCTCAAGGTGATCCGATTACACCTCAAAAAAAGATCGGTGGCGACTCCATAATTCGTTCTTAAAGTCGATCCCTGTTTTTTCAAACTTTTAAAAATGGTTTCGACAATTGCTGTTGTGCTTTGTCTTCCTAAGTGGTCAATGTTTTTCTGATCATAACGTTTACCATTTCCTTGTATTATATTCTATTGTCAGAGACTGCTCACTGATGAATTCCCGCGACTAAGGAATGCTTTGCGTTATACAATATACGGGAAATCAGGTGTTTTTGATGCTGAAAGATTCATTGATGTGATGCAAGCCTTTGAGAATTTCATAATTGCAACAAAAAGTGGAGGTGGGGAGAATTTGAATGGGGATATGGCTGAACTAGGTCTTCTACAAAGGCAAGTAGATATTTCCTTCCCTAGATTTCTATCAAGTGAATCTTAATCAAAGCAACCTGTTCAAACAAGAGCAGCCTTAGGATTTCTAGTGTCTGAGAAGGGAAATTTTTTCCGAGAATTTCTTCTTGATGAGGTAATTTCTGATCTAATATTCAGAAGGGAAAAAAGTTGCACGCTTGTGTTACTTTACCTAGTTCCTTCTTGTTTCTCTTTTAGTCTTTCGTTATATAATTGCTTTACCTTTTGAGCATCAATTCTTTATGACATTTTGGGGTGAGGTTGCTTAAATATCGAACAAATGTTTTTGGAGTTTGCTAAGCAGATTGTGAAGGGCATTGATGCACTTAGCAGGGAATAGTTGGTTCAAATAATGTCAGTGTTGGGAGTAAGAAATGCTACCCCAGTGTTTAGCCTGGTTCCTACAGTTGGACCCTTCAAACTAGCAGGACTTTTGCCTTCAATAAATGAGGAAGACAGAGTTATACTGAATAATGTCAAAAAAATTCTCGAATTCTTAACAGCGGGAAGTTTAATATCAACGTCGTCAAGTCAAGTGCTTCAAAGTTTGCAGTTTTAACAAATCGAAACCATTTACAAACAAAACTCTCTTTTTAGCAATTATTATACATTCTTCATGTCTCATTAATTGCTTTTCATTTTGTTAAACATCAATAGGGTGTAAATGTTGCTCAAGTTATCCAGGAATTGCTTCCAGTGTTGCCAAGTATATCTGCCAGGGTTCTTCTTGAGTTGATTTTTGTAGGCATTTTTGTAGGCATACAAGAATTGCTTTTCATTTTTGTAGGCATTTTTAACGTAACTACCCTCTTCAATTGTGTATATGCTTGTATAGCAGATATTGATATTATATAAAATGCAATATATAACAATTTATATGTCTTTGACATTTAGATATGGAATACAACAACATATATACCCAAAATTTTATTGTATGGAATTGTACGAGACCCTGGTTCACCCTAATGTCAAATACGAATCCTATTTCAAGTTTCATATTTTTGGTTTCATCTTTTCTTAATGAGACATGGTTCATCAACAGTATAATTCCTATTAATTGTGGTTTGGAAGCTAATTTATAATTATTCAATCCTTATTTTTTATTTTTTTATAACATAATTACAAATAATTTATTTGACTTATTACAATTAATTGAGTATTATTATATATTTGCTATATATGTAAAAACAATTTAAAATATAATTTATTAATATATATATAAATTTATTAATATATGTAAAAACAACTTTTCCGAAAAATATTTTTAGGAAATCTGCAAACAACAGAAAATATTTTCACAGATTTATCCAAACACCAGAAAAGTAAATCATTTTCAGAAAAGTAAATAATTTTCCAGAAAACATTTTCTGGAAAACATTTTACTGGCAAACAAATAGTGAGTGTTGGGTAGGATTAGATATTTGGACATTATTATAAGAAAACATGCCACAAATATGAAAGATATGTTGTATTTTATTATACTACTATTCTCAAATATAAAAGGTAGAATAGATATGTAAAAAGTGTTACAATATGATACAATATTATTTTCAGAAAAATTGATGAGTTAATAAAAATTGACTAAATAAAACATATTCCTTGTAACGGTGACTACTTTTGAAAACTTAGTCAATTTTCATTTTATTTATTACTCAAAATTTATTTATAACCTAGCAGTAGAAAAGTTATATTCAATCTAGTTTTAGTTAAGTAAAATTAGAATAATATTAAGCTAACTTAATTCTAAATTCATATTTCATTATCCTAAATTCAAATGAAATATTATGCATGCTAAATAAACCCAAAATAGAAGTCTCATGCCACATTTCAAATAAAGCGATACAGTTCTCAAATTAACAAAAATCTCAAATAAAAAAATCTAAAATACTTCTTAATAAAAATTAATCCGTGTCGAGTCCTTCGTATGCCAAGCTTGCGCCCTAACTTAGTGCGTTATCTGTAACTATGAAAATAAAGGGGAGTGAGCTTGTGAAGCTTAGTGTGAGTTCAATCACAAGAAAACCAGTGTAAACAGTAGACAAATCATACAAGATATCAACTCATAGAATAAATCACAATTGAATAGCAATACAGAATATCAATAATTCAGATCAACTCATCAATATAATATATCAGTGTTCATAACCGTGTAAATGGTTATGAATGCAATGCAATTTCAATTTATCAGAAAATGTCCTACCCCACCGGTACATACCACAGTAGGAGTTCCCCTGAACTCCTTTCGACCTTTACACCACATTGTGGATTACCATTGATCGTTGTAGATGAACTTCTAACAATAAAAATATTGGTGGACGAACCATCCATTAGTGCAAATAAAAACTACTAATACGTTGTGGATGAACCACTAGTCATGTAGATAAGCTACCAACTAAAATACATTGTGGATGAACCACTAGTTGTGCAGATAGACTGTTGACTAAAATGCGTTGTGGATGAACCACTGGTCGTGTAGATAAACTACCGACTACTTCATCCGTTCAAATTGCCTCACCCCATGTGCAACATGACATGCTAATAATAAATCATTACGGTAGCAATAACATGCTTATAACTAGTTGATACAGTAGCAAGTATCATGTTTATAATATATCATTAGAGTAGAAATAAACGTTGCTTAGCATGTGTTCGATTTAACAGTAACAGTAGGTATGATTAACATGCAGTCAACAATAATATAGTGACATAATTTAACAGTAACAATTTATCAGAATTACAGGGACAATAGGCATACATCATTACATATCATGCATATAACAGTAGTAATTTAATCAATCAGATCATGGATTCCAAAATATTTGTATTATCAGGGACCTAATTGAGTGAAAAATGACTCTAAAAATAGTTCAGGGTATATTTAGGGACTAAACTGAACAATTAATAAAATTCTAGGCAAAACTGTTAAAATAGAAGTCACACGGCTGTGTGGGATGCTATAGACCATGTGGAGGGGTTACACGATCATGTGGCCAATCTGTGGAACAGAATGTGGTCGTGTGTCAAATGCAAAAATTAACTTACAAGGGAGACAATATTGTGTGGAAAGTTCTTGGTCGTGTGCTTTACGAACTAGCCTAGGGTTTTCAGGGTACATGATCGTGTAAGGGGCTATGTGGTCCACTCGTGTGGTCTACACACTTATGTAGGAGACCGTGTGGCCCTATACCTAGACATGGTTCGCCCCGATTTGCTTGTAAAAGAACACACACCTTTCACCGGAAGTTCGATCAACGTTCCTCGCGATAAAATATGATTCGATGCACCTAAATCAAGTCTTCCAAATGACGTTTACACATTTATTAATGATTGATTTCAAGATTTCTCGAGATTATCGAAAGATTTGTCAAGAACCGTAAAAGATTGAGTAGTTGAATTGAAAGATTAACATTAGATAGAAATTCTACAAAAATTCGGGATCTAAACTTTGGAATGAGATATGCTTACCATTTCTTGACAATTATTAAGGATGCTATTTGACGAAAATTACGAAACCGATAGAGAGAACGGTTGTATGGAGGATTATTTGATTTGGGAAAGAAAAATAATTATCAACAATTAGGATGAAAATATGGTGTAAAGAAAAGGAAAAAATATAAAGATGGAGAGCAAATTCTATTAGGATTTGAAAAAGGACGGATTGAAAATTTAATTAGGAAAATAAGAGAAAAAGATGGTGGAATTCTAAGTCTATTGAAATTTTGAGAATGAGCAAGTTGTGAATTCTAATTAGGAAAGAATTGGTTAAATTCCTAGGGCTTATAAACCCTAAGGGCATCACCTGCAATTTTCTTAAGATTTTTTTAAAATTTGAAATTAAAATGAAAGGAGAAAGAAGGTGGAGGCTCAAGGAGAATTTGGATGGGCGGTGCGTTTATCTGCAGTTAGTGTAAAAACAACGGCGGCGGTGAGATTAGATACTGTAACGATAATGTAGCGCGAGACAAAAAGTAAGCTAAACGCACCGCACCGCCGCCCCAAACTCACCCTCAAACTCAAGTTTACAAAGGAGAAGCTAACACTTTAACCATTGGGTTATCACCCATTTCTGATTTATTTTTTACACTTAATTATTTAGATATGCTTTTGGGGCGTTTTTAGTGAAATTATGAAATAAAAAGGAAAAGAGGGGGCCCAAACTTGGGTGCACAAAAGAGGGAGACAAGCTCTTTTTTTTATTTAAAACAATACATATTTTAGTGTGGCTTTTATCCTAGGTAGCTAAAAATTAAAAGTAAAAGAAAAGAGGAATGGGGTTTGAACTTAAGACTTCTAGTATGGATAAACTATCACTTAACTATTTAGTCCATCTTATTTCTTATTTATCTATTACGATTAACCTTTTATATTTTGAGATGTGACAGTGCACCATCGGGTAAGAAAACTGATTTAATATATTTTATCACACAATACAAATTTAATATAAAAATCTAATAACAAAAAAAAACACACACAAATAATGTCTCGTAATCTTTAAAATACAATATTTTAATTTATCAATTTTTTTATAGATTAATACGTTATTTGGGGCCTGAACTTGGCAATTGTCACATATTGGAGTCTAAACTATTTTTTTATCTAAAATAACTCCTAAACTTAGCAATTATTCTCATACTGAGACATTAACTTTTTTTTATCCAACTTTTTAAAAGAAATATCATGAACTAGCTTATACTAAAAAAGATTTAAACTCTAATATAAAAACAATTATTAAGTTTAAAAACCAAATTGAATAACCTTGTGACGGACTCACAGAGGAGCAAACAAGGCTACGCATAAATTTGCAAAGGTCGCTTTGTTTCATGTGGACTACTCTAGTTGGCATATTTTTTTTTTATTTTTTTTGCCATTTGTTTATGCCATTTTAATTTCTGATGCTTCCAATGTTACCAATGGCGATGAAGATTCTAGGAACGGGTATATTGGGTAGAGCCTGTTGGCTCAAGGTAGTTTTTTCCTCTTCCATGTGGTTTCTCCATTTTTCTGCTTAATAAAATACTTTGATTCTAAAAAGAAAAAATACAAATATGACAATGATAACCTTAACATTTAGATTTGTTTTTTTTGACAACTTACACACTCTTAATAGGAATAAATCACTGCTCCACACACATCACAAGTTGGAAATCCCTACAAGTTGAACTCACAACGTGAGCTGTGGAGCGAATATTCAATGGCCGATAGGCCAAACACAATGATTCCAATTTAAATTGGTTGGTTTTGGTTGGTGCTAAAAGTATTTATGGGTTAGGTCGGACAAGATTTAGGACTAATTCATACATGGTATCAATATTATAGATAATTGTTCATGCCCTATCTAATATAAAATATGAGCCTCAAATTTTGTCAAACTCACCCATGTTTATAAATAATTAACTCAAACATGTTTAAGCCCGACCCATATTTAGACCATATATATCATTTAGGTTAAATTTTAAGAATAGTCCATATACTTGTTTATTTATATAAATTTAGTCCCTCAAAATTGGTTTCTCTACTTCTTCAATTGCTCATTTAAGTGCTTTAGATGCTCTATTTAGAAATTAGGCATAATCACAAATTTAACCATTAACTTTTATAATTTGTCAATCTGCCCCCTTTTTCTTATTTTATTTGACACTTAGCCTTTTATTTGTTTTCAAATTCTCTTACAATTTAACAAAACAATTAGAAATTGTAACAGACGCTGACATGGCATCCTAGTTGATGAATTCATATCTGACGTGGCACTATTATATTAAAATAATGTCATGTTAGCTATAAAAATACATGTAAACCATTATGTCAATATCTAGTGTAATTTTTTAACAGTTTTATCAATTTGTAATTGAAGTTGTTCAATTTATGAAAAAAAAATATTAGAGGATTAAATTTATGATTATACTTAATTTTTAAATAAAAAAATATATGTACCAAAAAAATTTCATAATAAATAATTTGAAAGTTACATGAGCTAATCGAGGAATTAAAAATAGAGATTAAAAATGCCATATTAAGTACACTTAGAAATTAACCTATGTTTTATTGTTCACATTATAATATAATATATTTAATTTTTTTATGATATAAACTAAAAGATGTATATTATAAATTTAAAAGGAGTTAAATGAGTTCAAACTTAAGGTTGATCCATATACGAAACAGATCGAATTCATGTTGGAATTTGAATCTAAGATTAGTTTCCCAACCATCACGCCTCACATGGAGCTGGAATCACGGCAATTACATGAAAGCAACAATAAATCTAGAACAAATTTATCAACCTCTCTATATATATATTTTTTATTTCAAAATTTATTTAAATAAATTATTTTTTATACATATATTCAAGAATAACGAATCTTCAAATTAACAATTTTATACTCCCTTAATAAAATATTAAATTATTGATTTAAGTATTCAGAATTATATAGTTTTTGTTTTTTTTATACAATGCCTAGAATTATTTATAATATATATCTTTTATATCCTTAAATAAGAGGATAAATACGCTTCACCATGCTCAAACTAATATCCTCCTACATTAGGAACGGTAACGATACCAACGAGACTAAACCAGTCCACATGAAAGCTTTTGTTTTTTAATAGTAATTTTATGAGAGTAAATTGATATATTTATTTTATTTTGTTTATTTTTTATATAATACTTATTTTTATCTATGATTTTTCTCTAATCTTTAAAAGAGGAAAAAAGTATATTTAAATATGTAATTTAAACTCACATCTTCCTAATTATTATAAAAGCAATGGTGTCAACTATACTGAAAATCAAACTATTTTAGTTTGTTATAACGTGATAGAAAAATTAACACATGGAGCCGCTTACTCAATCTTCTATAAAAATATTTTATCAAGTCAATTTTATAAAATTATCTTATTCTACAGTAATAACTTAGTTTTGATTATGTTTACTTTATATAACAATTTAAATATACCTACATCTCTAAAACTTAATTATTTTATCCATCACATGTTACATTCATTTTTATTCAATTTCTTTAGTCTACTCTTAATCTTAAAACCCTAACTAATAATAACCACATATAAATATATTATTTACCTAAATTTCCTTGAATTTTTTTCATTTAGAATTTAATATTATAAACATCAAAAACTCAAATTATATTTGTAGAAGACATACATAATTTATTCACAATGAAATTTAAACTTTAAACACTTAAAATGTTAAAAGTTTAATTTTTATTAACACAATCAGAATCTCATTGACAATTCATTTAAATTTATGATTGTCTAATAATTTTAAATATTTTTAAAAAGAAAATACTTATAGACTTGATGATAGTTAAAAGAATGATTTAATTATGTTGATTAGTATAGAGTTGAACAATGTACAGTTGTTAAAGAATTGCCTATTCAACATGTTATTACGAAAAAAATAAACTGAGAACAAATTGCATTAAAAACAAATAAAACTAAAACCATGTGTAGCTCGAGGAGGGTCCCTCTCCTCTTATACGTTGTATCATATTCACTAATGTGTTAAATCACTGGTGATTTTAATTAATAATATACCATTTTTAATTTAACAAAAAAAACTGAACACTTTTTTTTATTATAATTTTACAATATGTGAATAAAATAGTTGGTGAAATGTAAAAAGTTGTTAGTTTTAAAAAGATTTGTGGTGAGAGAACGTACACAGTTACTTTTAATATTTAATTAGTAATTATAGTAATTTGCTTTATTTAATTTAATTTAATTTAATTATTTCTTTTGCTTTGATTACATATGGCATTATTATCTGGGCTCTACAACTGCCATGCATTATATAAATAATTTCCTTCCCTCTTTAAAATAAGATTTGATATTTCTTAAATTAATGATTTTAATAATAAGATTAATTGTTATAATATTAATAATTTAGGATATAATTAAAATATTTTAAAATTTAAAGATTAATTTAAAATAAAGATAATAATTTAAGGATGTCTAGTGCAATTAACTTAAATTTTAATTATTTATATATCTTTTAAGGTTTTTAATAAGATGTTAATGTGTAATTTGCCAATGTATAAATTATATATCCCGTGAATATATTATACAATAAAATGTAAAAAATAAAAATTATTCCCCAAAGTGAAAATAGAAAATGTTCCTAAAAGGGAAAGAAATACCAAAAAAAGGTATAAAGCAGAAAAGAATTTAAAAAAAAATCAATGTAGGCCTCCTACTTTGACTTTTCCCTTCCCAACTTCATTTACCTTATTGAAAAATGGTAAATCTCTTCTTCTTCTTTTTTGTCTGGCTTTTTTATCCATATATGAAACAAGGAAATTATTTAACAACCCTTACCTGCCGACTTCCTTATAATTTTTTCCCTCAAATGAAGAATGGTAAAATATCGTGAATAGTCCCTTATATTTTATCAAAATTTCATGATAACAAATTGTAGTTAATTTCAATTATTCTTTTTCAAGTTTCAATACAACATTATTAGGTTCTAAGTCAAGACTTTGGTGGGAACTACAAATATATATGACATTGATTTTATAAATTTCTTATTTTCAAGAATCTATCTTGAAATTTTGATAAAATTATGAGGGACTAAATTCCTAGAAATAAAATCACAAAGACTAAATTTCAAATTTACAAAGAATACAAAGACTTGTAACATATTTTTATCTAATTGAAAATTACATTATGTTTGACACAAAATTATATTTGAATGTAATATAGTTTATAATTTAATTTAATAATAATTGAAATATTTTTATAAATAATTAGATTTTTATTATTTTAATTAAAAATTATTGAATATATAAATTAAATATAGAAAACAAATAAATTAATAAAGGATAAAATAATATTTTTATATAATTTTTAGTAAATAAAATTTAGGGATTAATGTATTTCTTTTAATTCAATTTTAAGGGGTAAGTGAGTGTTTTTCAAATTAAAGAATGAGTGAAAATTTTAATATGGATTTAAATTATATTTATTTTAATTTTGTCGTTTACGAAAATAACAAAGTAAAATTATATTAAAAATAACAAAGGAAGCTGTCACTTTTGTTGATCTGTCTTCCATTAACATTTGATCTGTCGGCCATTAACTAGATTCGTTATTCCATTTTAATTAATTGTATATTACCGAGTTAAGTTTTAGAGTAAACTATGTATTATTCATTTAATTATACATCTAAATTTTTATTTTAGTGATTTAAATTTAAAAAAATTACAATTAGATGATTCAATTATTCAAGATTATGGTTTTTTTTGGACACTTAACTGTTAAATAAGTAATGGAAGGATGACATTTCGGTTTTTAATTTATATAATAATAAAATTAACCTTTAATATTTAAAGATTATATCTTTTGATCTTAATTCTAAAATTTAAATTCATAACGTTTATACATTATGTGAGCTTATTTTTTACTAAATCATAAATTTTAAAAATTTTAAAAAACACACATTAAATCTTCCAAAAAAATATATAATAAATTAAAAATTCATAAAATGTATTAAATATTATAAAACAAATTCAAAAGCAATATAAAAGAAATTACGTTTATGGAATTTGTAGGCATTTATAGAAATCAAGATACGGCATCACGAAACATTAACAATTTTTGGAAGGCAAAACTTACAAACCTAACCTTAAGTAATTTCAGAAAGATGATCAACCACTTAGAAATTTAAACTACACTTATAAGGGTAAACTACTTAGATTGTGAACCATTTTTCAACATGTTTATATTTTTAAATTAATTTTTTGTTAATTTAATCACTCTCATTAAATCAATTGCAATTACTAAATTAAATTAACAGAATTTGCAAAATGTTAATGACTAAATTTTTTATTATATTAATCAAAAGAAAATCACATAAACATTCCGTTTGGCATATCAAATTGCAATTGATCTAACGACAGTAATTTAACAAAAAAATCGGTAACCAAAATAAGAACAAATTAAAACTTAGGTGATCATTGCGTAGTTTACCCAAAATATAATAATAAAAGCAAAACAATTTCACATATCAAATCTATAAAATGCATTTTCAGCAACTTAAGCCTACACTTAGGTAGCAACTAGAAAATTATTTCTCTAATCAAATAGAGAATGAACAACATAACCATGAGGTGCGGTGTGATAGTTGTTCACTTTATCCTTTAACCATGAGGTTGAGAGTTTGATTCTTGACCATGAGAGTACAACATATTTCATGGCTATTCGTTTACCTCTTTGGAAAGCCCTTGTAGCAAGGGCTTAGTCGCCATTACCCGGTGGTGGATGCCTTAGTTTCGACCAAAAAAAAATAAAAAGGACAATGAACCACATTTATTCTTACCTTAAAGGGGAAGAGGAGGGGGAAAGGTCCAAGAATAGTGAAGCCATAAATTATTTTTGGGGTTGAAATTGAGTTATTTATGATAGCTAAAATGTAATTTCGTTGTTGTATTAATTTATATCTTTGTAATTTTTAAAGGATTAGATTATAATTTTATCATTTTTTTAGGCTAAAGTGTAATTTAATTATTTACTAATTTATGATTTTATAGAATATAAAGGAAATGGTATAATTTAATTTTCCATTTTAGGAGGGAACTAACCCTACCAATCCTCTTAGTGTTGCCCCTGCAAGGAGCTAAATCAAACAAGTTCAAAGCAAAGAGCAAACTTTAAAGAAATAAACTTGAAGATTACAAATATTAGTTGACTAGGACTTGTTGCCTCTTGTATATTATTCTTCCATTAAACCTCATTTTCTTTTGCTCTATTTCAAAATATTTAAAATGTCAAATTTTTAATGTATTTTTAATGTTTTATAATTTTTATGTTTTTCTAATTTATAACATTTTTAAAAATTATTTTTAAAAATTTTAAAATTTTTTAGAATTATGATTAAATTGACACAATTTGTAAGCATTGAAGGCTAAAGTTTATAAAATTAAAACTAAATTGACATAATCTCTAAATGATAAGGGCTACATTTATTATTATGTCAATTTAAAAAAAAAAACCAGCCACATTATCCTTTTGTTAACCATTTAGTTGGGTGACCAAAAAATATAATCCCAAATTGTTGGGTGACTAATTGGAATATTTTGAAAATTGATGAAAAAACAAAAACTTAAGTATAATTGAGTGTTGTCCACGAAACTAACTAAAAATTTGGCTAATGCAAGTGCCCCTATCAATTAATAGTATAGCTACGGCGAACAAATATATCATTCTCACGAAAACTAAAAGTACTAGTAATTACTATCTTTCTATTATTTAACTGAATAATTCGAATAATTGATTAAAAACTAAAATTAACTAAATTAATTAACTTACAAACAAAACAAAGAACAAAATATGAAAACCTATTAGCAACAAAAAGCGAAACAATATTCAGGAAAAAATCCACATAGACTTTATCTGCCACTATCAATCTAAATTACACAATTTCTTTACTTAGTATCTTAATTCGTAAAAACCCCTAAACTATGCTAATATCTCTTTTGAGAGTAAGAGCAACTAATTCTAGGTTGATTAATTGAAATTTCTTTCTAATTAAAACCTCTATTATCGCATTAACTCATGCTATAGATTCCCCTATTAGATTTGACTCTAATCTGGTAGATTTATGTAGTCCTATTTCTAAGATTGCATGCAACTCCACTCAATTACGCAAATCTACTCTTAAACAGGGTATGTTCCTCCTCTAATTTAAGCACATCAAACATGGATCAATAATCTAGAAATATCAAATCAAGAATTAAGCACACATAATTGAAAATAAGATCTAAGTATTTATTGCGTAAAGTAGAAATCAAAAGAAAAAATTCATCGTAGGGTTTATCTCCCCTAGGTATTTAGAAAATTAGTTCATACTTGAAAATAAAAACATCCAAAACACAGTTTAACCAAAAGAAATAAAGAAACTCATGATAACCTCTTAAGAAATCAAATAGGAGTCTTCAATCTTGACGAAAACCTACTTTAGAATTGGCTTCAATGGTGTTTTTCGAGTTATTTCTAGAGTACTCTATGACGACTCTCTCTATTTTCTTATTTTTGTCATATATACGTCTTAGAATGCCCGAAAAACCTCAAAAATGTGATTTCCCACAGTTTAGGGTACAAATTTGCAAAATCAACACGACTTGCCACATGACTGTATGGCATCCCCTGTGGCTCACACAGCTGTGTGGAAGGGGTCAGCTCGTGTGGCTCTTATAACTTACTTTGATTTTTTTTTATTTTCGCTCATTTTTTCACTCATTTTGCTCCCAAATGCTCTATTAAGCATAAAAACATGAATTTAAAGGATTAAGAGCATAAAATTCACAATTAATATTGAATAATCACCCAATAATGCATTAAGAATGAGATTAAAATATATTACTTTTAGCACTTATCATTGAGGGGCCAATTATGCAATTTACCCTAAGTTTTAACTTTGAGATATTTAATTAGTTGAGTTTGAATATTTTGAATGGCTTAGGAGCTTAAAAAAAAACGTCTAAATTTTTTTTTTGGTACATAGCAAATATGACGAGCAAAGAAAGATTATGGGCATGAGAAATAAGTATTATTCATTGAGGCACACAATCAGTTTCTTGTTTTCTTTCCGAGTTGTTGATTGTTGTTGTTATATTGGACAGTCTTGATTGAGTTTAGGATTTCTTGGATGTCCTGTAAAGCTGGAAAAAGTCTCCTTCCAACCTTTGGTTTACCAAGGATGATGTTAGTCCGCTTGCGATTTTTAGAGGCAAGCTTGCAAGATAAGATCTTGTGGTTTCTTAAGAGCAATAAGGATGAACGGAGGGTCAGTATACTGACCTATAAGTTTCAAGGTTATTATTATTTATTAAATAATTTCTTAATTAAATAATTTATAGTTTAATCAAACTCAATATTTTCGAAATGAAGTCATGGTAGTGGTGGAGATGTTAGTGGATAAAATAAAGATGATGGATGTTGGTGGAGGGTTTTGATAGTTAGTAGATAGTATAGGTTTATAGGTTTTGGTTATATGCAATAATGGGTTTCCACTTCCTTCTTTCTTTTACCAATTCGACTTCCTGATACATTAAAAGAAATAGAGAATGTAAGAAAATAGAGGGAGAAACAAAAGAGAATGTAAAAAAAAAAGTTCAAAGAATATAAAAAAATTAAATTGCTCAAAACGAAAAAAATTTGGGATTAATTGTATAATTTAACCTAAAATTTTTATTTGAAATAATGATTTAACGTGCTACGTCAGCTTACTATTACACTGTTAATAACAATTAACGACTAAGTGATTAAAATATTACAACACGATAACGTAAGTGAATAAAATGTAACATTTCAAATATAAATAACTAAACTATAATTTGAGATAAATAAAAGTGACTATGAATATAGTTTAACCTATGATAAATTATATGAAGTTTTATTTAATATAAATATTATAAAATAAAACTATGGCACATAAAGGAGTTATTAAAATTTATATGACACGAATTATTAATTTAGTTGAATACATAGTCTTTTACATACATTTATAGCGTATTAAAATGATATATTATTATTGGTTGAATATTTATCTTTTTAAAACATAATTCAGATTTAAATCTCAATTGTACCAAAAAATAATAAAATAATATAAATTTTCTTTGTTATCTTTGCAATAAAACTAAAAAAAATTCGGCCACATAAGTCCTATTCATAGGTTGTTAATTTGGGATTATCTTTTCAATAAAACAAAAATTTAAAATAAAACTCAAAAATATTAAATTAAAAAAAGACAAATACCTCATTTAGAAAAAAAAAAAGTATGAAATACCCCACCATTTTTGCACGTTTTTTATTCCTTTTCCGTCCCCAGTTAAGTTCATAATTCCCTATAATAAATTCATGCACATGCATAGCACACTAGTTTGAATATTTATTTTCATTTATAATAATTGAATCTGTGTCTAAAATGATAATATATATTTTTGATCTTATAAATAAATTTAAAATCACTCTCAAAATTTTGATTATATCTCAATATATAAAAGTGTAAATTATATTGATATTTGTAAATTTCTTTTTTGGTATTTATTTATGAAAATTTACAAAATAATCATTCAACTGTTTGATCTTTTTCTTATTTTAGAATTCTTTTTTTTTAGTTATTAGCCGTTAAATTACTAATAGAAAGATAACCTAATAGTTTCTAAAATTGGTATAAGAGCAGCTTTAACTTTTAATTTTTATACATTATGTGAATTTAGTTTTGATTAAAAAAAACTTTCAAAATTTACACATTGTGTAATTTAATATTTTTTTGTAGTTTTACTTTTATTTATGACATTGAGGGTTAATTTTAAAAAAAATAAAAAAAAGATAAAAATTATTATCTTGAATTTTTGAGAGTTTCTATTTTTTGTATATTTTCAATCAAATTTAGTTTATAGATTTGTGCTTTTAACTTTTTAGTTGAAAGAGTTACAAAAGAATAACAAAATTGAAAAGAAGATTATATTACACAATATGTAAATGTTGACGTTAAATTTTTTTAGAATTAAGACTAAATTGATATAATGCATAAATATTGAGGATTAAAATTACTATTATGTTAATTTTAAAAACCGTGACCTCATCTTTCCATTAGTCATTTAATAGTTGGTGACTAAAAATAAAAAAAGATCAAATAATTAAATAACTAAAAAACCCTTGACATAATTGAATGACTAAAAATATAATTTACCTAATATAAAAATAATTTACTAACAAAATTAATTGTACATGTGAAATTAAAAAAATATTATTTCTCTAGAAAAATCTAAACATGATCAGTGTTTCTATATAGATTTATACTATTTATAAAATTACTAAGTTTGATATCATTACTTATGCATTAAGTGAGATTAGCTCAATTAATAAAAAGAATTAAAAAACATAAAATTAAATAAGAATAATATGTGTTTTAATAATTTATATAATAATGTTCTATAAAATATTCATTTTTCAAAATTTAACCAATTACCTACTAAAATAAATATTTATATTTCTGATTTTTGCCTATAACATTATCCCATCTTTTTAGAAATACCATTATTTGCCAAAGCATAAAATTTATATTAAAAAGTAAAAACTAATTAAAAAAAATAAAGCAATATAGTCACTTAATGAATAAAAACTAAAATATTTTAAAAGTAACTTATGTATAATTCATGCGCTGGTCTATTCAGGTCGAGGTCCAATTTTTTTTTTTTTAAATTCAAATCTGTTTTCGGACTGATCACATAAAATTCATTTTACTATTTAAAATATAATATAATATTAAAATTATATTTTACTTAATATTTTTATATATCTTGTAATTAAATTTAAATTTAAAAATATTTTTTATCATTAAAATTAAATTCAGGTTGAATTTGATAAATCGAAATAAAAAAATTATTATCCAAACTCGATTGAAATTGAATAAACTTACCGAGCCGAGCGAACTACCCGACTCTAGTCGGAACGGATTTACCGGGCTGGGCGACTTGCACAGGTGTATTACAAGGTCTATTATTATAAAGAACTGGACTTTTGGGTATCTTTTGCACAGTAACTGAGGACCGTATGTCTGTTTGAGCTTTCATGGTGTCTCATTCGAACAAAATCGTACTCTTTAATCGTGACTTTTGTGGCCTGAGCTCTTTTCTCTACGGATATCATCGTCGTCGTCATCATCTTGTTGTTTGCATATAGTGGAAGTCAAGTTCATGTCTCCATCAGGTGAAGAACCCTACTCTTCACTCTTCACTCTTCACTCTTCACATTCTCTGTCTCAGTGGTCTTCAATTTTCAACTTTTCCCCTCCCCTTTTCCCCTTTTGGTTGGTACTTTCTTGTAATTTCCAGCTCTTTTTGATGCATCTTTTTTAGTTTCCATTAACTTCTTTTTCCAAATCTCTTTTTTATTTATTTCTGTGGGCTATCATGGAGTTTTACTTCAGTGCTTGTTTTAGTTCATCTCTATCTGAACTGATCTCCATGATAGGACACTTTCTAAACTTTTGATACTTTTGATTATGATGTATATGCAACTTTTAGTTTCTCTTTTGTTGAATCTAACTTGGGGGATTTTCAGCTATTCATCTGTGCTAAAGGTAATCATGAGACTATGCTGTGCTAAAGGTAATCACGAGACTATGAACATGAACTAGATATATGGTTTCAAGGGCTGAGTGAGACATTTGTTCGAACACTTTGCAGAAGACCAAAAATTTTGCAGATAATTTAAGTCAAGAAGATTGGAATTGGCCATTGGGGTTTATTTTTTCCCTAAGAACCGAGAACTAGACCGAAAACAGTTATAGTTTGAGAAGAAAAGAGAAGAAAGGCAAAAAGGAAGAAACTTTGGAGAGAAATGAGTGGTGGAGCGGAAGAAGGGGTAACATTAGAGCATACGCCAACATGGATTGTTGCAGCAATTTGTACTGTGATTGTTGCCATTTCTTTGGCTATGGAACGTTTGCTTCATGTTGTTGGGAATGTTTTGAAGAGAAAACAACAGAAACCACTCTTTGAGGCTCTTTTGAAAGTTAAAGAGGGTAACCCATCTCCCTTTTCTCTCTAATTTTTCATATTTTGATGTTAAATTTGATTGGAAGTGTTAAAGGGAAGGCTTGTAAAAAAAAGTCTGTTTTTTCATAAAAGACAATCTTTTCTCTGTCTTTTATGTGTTCCCGAAGGAGGAAAGTTAAAAGTGGTAAATTGCATTTTTGGTTTATAGGAGAAGCTCTTTTCTGTATCTCTCCATTGGAGAAGGAATTAAGACAGAAAAAAAATGATGTTTTGAACAAGTAAAAAACAGTTAAATATTACGCTTTTTTCTTTTTGATTATATGTTGAAGGATGCGAAATTTGCATATCTTTTTGAAGTTTACGTAGAAAGAATGGTTTTTTTATATGTTTCTATTGGGAAATTCTTTTGCTATTTTACAAATTGTAACATTTAGATGTCGGTTTCTTTTGGCAGAGTTGATGCTCTTGGGGTTTATATCATTATTGCTGACAGTATTTCAGAATGCAATTTCTAAAATCTGTGTATCAAGTGACGTATTAACTAGCATGCTTCCTTGTAAAAGGGAAGACAATAAAGAAACCGGGGAGGGCTCCAATCATACGACATCACATTTTCAGAAGTATTTTGCTTTAACCCTGTCTGGTGGAACCAGGCACCTACTGGCTGAGACCCCTTCCACGGGATACTGTGCTAAGAAGGTAGCATATTTATCCATCACCTAATCAATGGATGTTATTGTCACTTATGCTATAATGAAAAGCAAAGAATTGGTTTATCTTTTTCATTTTAAGAAAGGAATCGGTGATGAGAGTAACGAATAGGGTCCTATGCATCTTATTTAAAGACACTTCTGCAGGTTTTGGCTCAATTTTTCAATTAAAAATGACAAACTGTTTGATTAATGTACTTATTGTTTCTGTACTTTTGTGCTTCAGGGTAAGGTACCTTTGTTGTCTGTTGAAGCGCTGCATCAACTGCATATTTTTATCTTTGTCCTGGCCATTGTTCATGTAACATTCTGTGTTCTCACAGTTTCTTTTGGAGGGCTAAAGGTAAGCTGTCTAATATGGTTCATTTGCTTCTTCTTCAACTTTATTCTAGTTGTGGTTTAGCTATTTGTTTATTCTCAGCTTCTCCTAAAAAGATTTTTTTTTTCTTTTCCTTTTAAGTAGATACGTGAATGGAAGAGGTGGGAAGATTCAATTGCAGAGAAGAATTATGATTCAGAGCAAGGTAAGGACTAAGGACTATGCAGTATATGTCTTTGCTGCAGTAAGGTTTTTTGTAGTTAAGAAATTGACTTACTAGGAACTGATATGGCTGATTGACCCATCCCCTTCCCTACTCCAGTGCAATCTCCTTGGGCCAAAATAGGGCTTCCCACAAAGAGTCTGCTTTTCTTTACCTTTTCTTGATGCTTCTAACTTGTGTACTGTGTTAGTGCAGTGCTGAAGAAAAAAGTCACTCATGTGCAGCAGCATGCTTTTATCCAAGAGCATTTTCAGGGTCTTGGTAAAAATTCAATTCTGCTAGGATGGGTGGTAAGCTTCTATTTCATTTATGATACTATCTTTTTTCCATTCACATCTACAACAATTGAATTATTCTTCTCTTTTTGCCAACCTGTTTCCCTTGCCTGTCATATGTCGGAATTGGCATGAAACACATGCATAATAGTAGTCCTTGAAATTGCTTTATACATGAGAAATACGCATATCTGTGTTTATGGCAATGTTTTGTTTTTGTGGATGGAGTTAGAATTTGTCTTGTTGGTCTTAGGAGTTACGATGGATAGTCTTTTAAATACTAATCGAGGATAGGGCAGCTTTTTTGCTTGCCATTGTTGGTAACGTGGCATGCTTTATTAGTTAAATGTGTACTTGCATATGCTTGCACTTATTTGTGCCTCTTGTTATGTTTGATCCTATCATCTGCCTTCAATGGTGAATGGAGGGATTGTTTTCCATAAGATATGTCTAACTTGGAATTGGAAAAAATGGAAGAAACTACTGTAGTATAATAAAAAGTGATTATGTGCCTCGTAAGATGGGGAACAAGAGCTATTGCCATAGTTAAAATGGGTGCTTACAATCGATATCTTTCCCCCTGCCCTTATTACTTACCTTGACAGAATAAAGGACTTTAATTCGTACAGGTATCTTGATCACTATAAGACATTCGATACGAAACAATCCTAATTGAACCTCGAACATTCCTTTTATTTGCAGAAGTTTTTATGCTTTTGCTAATCATGACTCTAACCTTCTTAATTGTCCCTTTGTTTTCTTACAGCATTCTTTTTTTAAGCAATTCTATGCATCAGTGACCAAATCAGATTATGTGACACTAAGGCTAGGTTTCATCATGGTAAGTTTTCTGTGGAAAGGTTGAAGAACTTTGTTATGGTTGTAATGTCATTCCAATAGCCAATGACCAAGTGCTTATTATTTGTATTGCAGACACATTGCAGGGGGAATCCCAAGTTTAATTTTCACAGATACATGATCCGTGCCTTGGAAGATGATTTTAAGCAAGTTGTTGGAATAAGGCGAGTGATATATGAGATTGTTTGTGAATATTTGTCTCATATTTCTTGCACATGTTCCGACATCAAATCATGCTTACTTTGCTGATTCATTTTGATTTGTTGTTTTATTTGTTTGTTTGCAGTTGGTATCTCTGGGTTTTTGTGGTCATCTTCTTGTTGCTG
This sequence comes from Gossypium hirsutum, assembly GCF_007990345.1. Classification (NCBI taxonomy): domain Eukaryota; kingdom Viridiplantae; phylum Streptophyta; class Magnoliopsida; order Malvales; family Malvaceae; genus Gossypium; species Gossypium hirsutum. The sequence goes on along the minus strand of NC_053436.1, from coordinate 101,357,307 downwards.
AATGTTAATGGTATGTAAGACCACTGACCATTGTTAGCATTATCATTTTTTGATGTTCAATTGCTTTCACAATTTTGTCAAAGTTTTTCTTCAGGTGTTGATTATTTTTAGTATATCAAAATGGGATGATTGTTTTTCACCAGCTCATAGCACTCGTAACTATTTAATATAGGACTCCATTAAAACTATGTTTTCTGGTGTTAAAAATAGAGCTTCATTGGAGTTGAGGCTTAGCCCAATTGGTTCACGTCGCAACCCCTAGAAGGTGGCATTCAGTAGTTATAGGGTTCTAATCTCAGCATCTACAACCCTTTCCCTACCCCAAGCTGCAGCCTTGTTTGTACCAGATGAAAAATCTATTACTGTAGTCATATAATATGAACCTTTTTTATATTTTTACTTTTTGCTCCTATGGCATGTAATAGATGCTTTTATCGGGATTACTTCCTAGCATTAATGTACTGTGTAAATGATGACATTTTCTCAATTTTCTTCTGCAGGCTGGCATACTTATTTCTGGATTGCTTTCATTCCTTTCATTGTGAGTATCTTTATTACAGTTTCTTACAGACACATACATATGCCCAAAAATAAACACACATCCATGTACTCAATTAGAACTAATCGTTATGAACCAATTCCAGATTGAAGAGATAATTGCATGGACTAATCTACTCCATATTTATTGAATCTTTGATAAACTGATTAATTATGTTACGTGGACTTGGGTGAGTATTTGATACTGGCATATGCCCGACAAGTTTATACTTCAATTTATTTTATTTTATATTATTTTACTTAATTATGTTAACTGGACTTGGGGGTGAGTAATGGATATACTGGCATATATATCCCTGTACCATGTTCGAATATGTTTTGGACACTAGTTCCGGAATTGGTACTTCAGGGAAAATGAAGAGTCCTAGTGACATAACCGATCAACGGAATGATAGTCTTATCCTATAAATAAAGATCAATACTGGTAACAGTGCCACTAATTGATCTATTGGAAAGGAAACCGTTGAAACTCGGGATATATTCATCAACATCAATAAGTTCCTTTGGTTGCATTCTGTTCTTTTACTTAATTCATTTGTTTTCCAGCTTCTACTTGCTGTGGGCACCAAGCTCGAGCATGTGATTACTCAATTGGCTCATGAGGTTGCTGAGAAACATGTAGCCATTGAGGGGGAATTAGTGGTTCAACCATCGGATGATCACTTTTGGTTCAACAGGCCTCGTATTGTCCTCTTCTTGATCCATTTTATCCTCTTCCAAAATGCTTTTGAGATTGCTTTTTTCTTCTGGATTTGGGTAAAGCCTCTATTTTAGTTCACTATTTTTCCGTACGGACCTCATAGTGAATGGGATGACATAAAAACACATTCTTCATCATCTGCAGGTTCAATTTGGCTTCGACTCCTGCATCATGGGTCAAGTTCGTTATATCGTTCCTAGGCTCGTTATAGGGTAATAATCAATGACCATTTGGTTTACGTTATTGTGACTTTAAAATTTTTCATTCTCTACTAAATTGCTGACTTGTTTTCTTCTGTTGGTTACTTCAGGGTTTTCATTCAGGTACTTTGCAGTTATAGCACCTTGCCACTTTATGCTATTGTCACACAGGTTAGTTGAGTTTCTTAGACCATAAACTCCAATTCCATATCCCGAACTCCGATTTACACATCTTTTTTTTCCTACTGAATTGAAGATGGGAAGCTCGTTTAAGAAGTCGATATTCGATGAGCATGTGCAAGTAGGTCTTGTTGGTTGGGCACAGAAGGTGAAGAAAAAGAAAGGCTTAAAAGCTGCTACTGGGTCTGCAGCTCAAGAAAACTCTGAGCAAAACCCTTCGGCTGCAATTCAGATGGGGAGAGTGTTGCGCAATGCATCTGCTCCTGAGGAGATTCATCCTTCACACGGTACATACTGAGCGGTGCTGAGAGGCAGTGGAGCCATACTTCAGAAATTATTTATTAGGTAATAGCATTTGTTATGTTTATATCGGATGTACCTAGATTCGCACCAGTGGTTTGCTTTGCGTTGCTTGGTTTTTTAGTATATTGTGGGTATCAGATTTAGAATGAAATGGTCATCAGTACAGGAAAAATTTGTTTTCTACTAAAAAGATAGCTTGGTGAACAAGTCAAGTTTGAAAACAGTTGTACTGCTTACTGCAATGTTTATCTAAACAACACACATCCCCTCCAAAAAAAAAAAAAAAAGGAAAAAAGAAAAGAAAAAAGAAAAACTCACAGGGACAAGATTGGTAATTTCAATTGATAAAGGTAAGAATTCCTTAATGATGCAAACTCCTATGCATAAATGTTTACACAATCATAATCATATCATATAACTATTGGATTATTGCTTAAATAAGATACACGAGAAGTCTCAAAATAAATTAGACTTGAATTCCAACGCCACGCTTCAACACAAAGTTTCCAAGTCTACACGATATATAAAGAACCAATATGAGAATAATTAATCAGCATCTCAAAATTGAATTCAAAACATGTGATAACGAGTCATATTTCTTATGTTTCGAACCCTATTATTATTTTTTATTATTTTATGAGTGAAATATCGTATTTTAGTTTCGTTTGTGCATTTAGTGTTGTTTATGCATGCTTTACTATGTTTCTTTATTTTTAATTTGATTTTATGTTGTTTAGTTACAAGTGATTATTTTGAGTGTTTCTGTGATTTAAATTAATTGCATACAAGCTTGGAATACAATGTCGCAAGTCCTCGAGGATGGAAGGAGCATCTTAAAAGAGGGCCCAAGCAAAGTCGAGTGGGTTGTGACCTCGCAACCAAATGCTGCGACGCTGGCCCAATGTAGCAAGTTGGTGCCCCAGCTCAGTAGCAAATGCCCCGAGCTTTGCGCCACAGCGTCGTTTCACCAAGTTGCGGCCCCGCTATCCATATCTTGTGGGTTTGTTTGCTGTTTTTAAAAACCGAGATGCATGGCTACTTTCATCTTTTCAAGTCTAAATCAGGTTTGTAACCCTAGTTTGAAGTCAATTAAAATTACACAACTCTATAAATAGGATGTTAGAAGAGAGATAAATCATCTCTGTTCTCAATTTATATTCCACTTGTTCGAAGTTTGATTTTATTTTGTGAGATCGAATTACTCTTAATTTTTTTCTTGTTCTTTGGTATTTGCATTTCTTTCGGTTTAATTACAATTTTCAAGTTTGTTAAATATGTGGGCAATATTTGATAGCTTAGAATAATTGGTTTGTCAATTATTTAATAAGTCAATCGATTTATTTCTAATATTTGTGACGATTGCATGATTATTTGTGTACTGTAGGCATGCAATCTAACTTAAATAAATTTTGATTGTGCATTTGTTGGTTAGAATTGAGTTTCTTTCGTTTTTAAGGCTATTTGATAAATTAAATTTCTAAACGATTATTATATGGTTGTTGATAAATTAAATTCCTAAATGATTATTATATGGTTGTTTGTAAGTAATTAATAGCGATTGTTTTGATTATTGAAAATGTAAAAAGAGATTAGGTTTCTTGGTAATTGTTGGTAACTATATTTAATTTATTAAAGAATATTGAAATATTTTTATAAATTTTAATGGATTCAATTTTATTAACTACTCCCACTAATTAATTTTTTTATGTAAATATTATTTTTGGTGAGTTCGAAGATCATGATATACATTTAATTCAAGTAAAATGCAAATAGCCCTGAAATTCCCCAAAATACCTACAGTGTACATTCTTCGATTCCTCTCTCCTAACATAGGAGCTAACATTGGCATTTCATTCAACACTTATTCTCCACATCATACATCAAAGGTTTCTTAACAATGAATGATCCCTATTGACAAAAAAAAAAAAGAAGAAGGAAAAGAAAACAGCTTTATAAACTCATTAGCTTGATCTTTTTAAATTTACGGTTAATTGGATTGCAGATGAAATACCTCAACTCTTCATTTCTACTGCGAGAAAAATGACCCAAAAGTAAGCCATAGCAAGCTTGGATGACAGGCAATTCAATGGGTGGCTTATGCTACTGTTCAGTACCTAAAAGGAGGGGTTAGAAACCCATGGTTTTAGTGGTGGAGACTGAAAGGTAGGGAAAGCCATTGTTTATCAGGAGAGGTTTTGCAGGGACTATTCTGAGGGTTTGGCTCAAGAAATCTTTGTTGTTGGCTATGGTTTCTGCTGGAGAAAAATGGGAATGAGAGAGAGTTAAGTTTTCCTCATGCTGCCAAAGCAAATCCATTTAACATAGTGATAACACAAAGCAGCCCAAGGGCGAAGTCAGAAAATTTCTTTAGAGAGGCCGGAATTAAATTTTAATTTTTAATAGTTTATATCTTTATAATTTTTAAAAGATTAAATCAATTTTTTTTCATTTTAAGGAGCTAAAGTGTAATTTTAATTTTACTAATTTAAAATTTTAAAATCTTTAAAATGCTTAAATAGATAATTTTTTATTTTAAGAGGGATCGGGGCTCTTGTCAGCCTTCCTAGATACGCAATTGAAGCAACTATACCTGTTATAACAAAAACACTTCCCTATGACTTTGCACAATATCTATCCATCCATAAACTTCAACTAAGACTGAAGAACATTAGTACTCGTAGTATCCTCAAAGTATTTGCATGAAAGAAACCTATGTCCAAGCAAATGACCAAAACTGTCTGGAACTGGAGTGCCAATCTTGAGACCAGGCCTTGCCTCATTATACACCATTGTCCACGCCTCACAATTGAATTCATACTAAATTATCTTACCATCCCTTCACATCACAACCTTGGATCCAATAAAAATCAGATTGAAAAATCGGGGAAAAGATGGATGACACCCCAAGTTCAGCTCTGGGATGACTTCCATGGCATCACCAAGATTCCGGTGATGCTTCAAGAACCAAAAGCAAATAGTCGCAAGCCATATGATGAACATCAAAGTCCAACGTATCGTATGTCATTGGAAGATGTAAATTCCCGCTAATCTCTTCACAATTCCTGTAATTCCTCCACTATTGTTAGTGGTACCGTTGACATGGGCATTTTTTTGCAGTGATTCCTTCTCTAAGTTGAAATACTGTGACTCATCTAAATAACTTTTCTATTGGTGTTTTTCAAAGAGAGATAAAGAACAAGGGAGCAAAAAGGTGCAGCAAGGAAGCATGAGACAATCTGCTTGTCTATTCAACTTGAAAAAAATACACTTAAGTAAAAAAAAGTATACCAAATACACAACTACTCCCACTAATGACTTGGAAGCAAGCAGAACTTGTGCACAAATTGATTATGTCAATTAGCACTTAAACAAATCAAAACATAAGCAAACCAAGTTCATTCTTAACTAAATGAAACTATAAGAAACTATGTTGGAAAATTTGGACATCACATATATAATAAGGATAATTACATGTTATTATTTATAAAATAAATTCTAACAAACTAAACAAAAGACTAGCTTGCAAACTAGATAGAATGTGCATTCACCAAAGTTTTAGCTACAGTTCGTACCCTGCCACTTCAAAGCGTTAACTCGCACCTTGCCACTTCGCGATGCCATCTCGCTGTTTGCCTCTTTGTAGAGTCAACTGATAAACCATAATTTATACGTATTCCTATCCCATGCTTAGCACAGTTTATGCATGATTTTTCCTTAGATTTGGTGAATTCGATGCTTCTAATGCCTTAATTTCATGTTTTAAACTTAGGTGAGCATAGGAGAGTGAAAGGAACGGGAAATGGGCCAAAAACAGAGAAAATGGACAAACTTACGAAATCAACACGGCTTGGACTTCCTCACATGGGTAGACCATACGCCCGTGTCAATTTGGCAGAATCAAAGCACGACTCATACGGGTAGACCACAAGCCCGTGCCTATTTAACAGGCTTGACCACAGGCTGAAGTAATCGCACACGGGTGTGTCACACGCGCGTGTCCCTGTCGAGCCCAAACAGAGTCCTATTCGTAAAAGGCTACTTTTGAGGGCTCTTAGGCATTCCAAAGCCTATAAATACACCCTAGAAGAGGAGAATAAGAGGACGCACAAGGAGGAAGCAAGGAATTGCTGAAGGAAAGCCAATTGATCCATCTCAGAAGCCGGATTGATCATCAAGATTGAAGATCTCCCTTCAATTTCCCTTCAGGAGTTTTGAGTTTTTCTTTATGTTTTGTATTCATTATTCTTTTGAGATGTTTACCTTTTTAGTTATGAACTAAAACCCCTAAATACTTAAGGGGAATGAAACCTAAGACGGATCTTGTTATTATTATCTGAATTGTATGATAAATATTTGATTTGTTCTTAATTATGTGTTCTTCATTCTTGTTTTGATATTCCAGGATATTGATTCAAGTTAAGCTCTTATTCAGAGGAGGAATAGGCCCTGTCTAAGAGTACATTTGTAATAATTAAGCGGAGTTGATTGCGCGCCTAGAGATATGGTGACAAGATTTTGCCGGATTAGGGTGAAACCTAATAAGGGGATCCATAGATCGAGTTAATGCAACCTTAGGGAGTTGATTAGAAAGAGATTTCAATTATTCAACATAGGGTTAGACGTTGTTAGTCTCGAGAGAGATAATAATATAACTTAGGGATTTCTACGGATCAAGTCAAATGAATAAATCGTTGAGTTTAGAGTCGAATAACAAGTGAAGTCTAGGTGGATTTTTCCTTAGATATTGTCTTAATTCAATCGTTTTTCCAAAAGTAATTCCCCAATTCTATTTTCTGTGAATTCTTAGTCTAGTTAATTAGTTAGTTAAAACAACCCCACTATTCCTAGGCTAGATAATAAAAAGATAGTCATTACTAGTACTTTTAGTTCCTTTGGGTTCGATAATTTGGTCTTGCTAAAGCTATACTACTGTTTGATAGGTACGAATATCACGTACCATCAACTCGCATCTTATAGTTCACAAATCGTATCTTGTACTCCACAGAGATAGCTCTTTTGTGATTCATAGAGTCAGCTCGTATCTTGCAGTTCACATGTGTTCAAGCTACTGCGTGGTTGGATAACTTGTAACACTCCTCCTTGGCCTCAATGCTACAAACACTAATATCATTCTTTAACTTCTCAAACTAGATAGTTCCAAGAGGTTTTTTTCTAAACCAAGTTTCAAATGAAGTCTTCCCTTTCACAACCTTGGTTGACAATCTATTCAGCAAATAGACTGAGGTGTTTATTGCTTCTGTCCAAAATTTGTTTGGTAGCTTGCCTTTAAACAACAATCACTTAGCCATGTACATTACAATCCTATTTTTTTTCTCTTACATACCCCATTTTGCTATGGAATGTAGATGTTGGTGAGTTATTGGTGAAGCCCTACTTCTTCACAAATGTCACATTGGTCTTCAATTTTGGTCATATTTTCAACCAAATTTAACTAGCACAACTGACTGGGGGACCTATAGTTCACATGTCCCAACCTTTTGTGCTAAAGATGAGACTCATCCATTGAACTAGTGTAGGCATTTGAGGCCACAAAGTTCTAGTCTAGTATAAAAATCCTTTTATTCGTTAAGACGGTCACAACTTCCTATTTCAGTGAATTAAATATAGTTCATCCACTATCTTTAAAGACAACAGTTTAATTTTGCTCAAGCAATAGACCACTGCTAAGAAGAGTCTGATCTATCTCAAACACTTAAAGAACATCTAAGATTGTTTTAGTACATGATGGAATGATGATTAGCATATCACCTTTGCCCTTAGCCTGAATAAACTAGCCATTAAAATCTAGACTCTTGATATGTAGCTTCTATCAATCTTTTTTAAGATGCTCTCATCTAAGGTCATGTGATTTGTGCAGCCACAGTCAATGAGTCGCTACTTTCTAATGTTGCTATTGGTTGCAAAATAGGAGGTAGTGAACATCAACTCCTCCTAAGTTTGATTTCCTTCAGTAGCCAGAGCTTGTACATTCTACTGCTTGCTGTTGCCCCTTGTTTTTGCACACTCTTTTTATGTGACCAAAATGTTTATAGGCTCTACATTGTATGTCAGGCCTGAACCAACAATAATTCTCCAAGTGACTTTTCTTACAATGAGAACAAGGTGAATACTTCTTCTTTCCATTGTCTCTCCCTTGCTTCTTGCTTGAAATGGCACTTTAGAATGCTTTTCTTGTTTGCTTGCTCTTCTTTGCTCTTGAGCATAGAGAGCATTTATCAACTCAAACAAATAAATTGTTGACAGATCTCTTGAATCTTTTAAAGAGGAAACCTTAGACTCATATATCTCAGGAAAAGTGATTATAACCTTTTCCACAATCCTGTTGTCACTAAAATGATCTCCAAATAGCTTTATCTTATTCACGACAGTCATAATTCTGTCTAAATACTGCTTAACAATTTCAGTCTCCTTCATCTTCTAGTTCTCAATATCCCTTATTACGTTGATGAGCTACAACTACCTTATCTTTTCTTAGCCTTGAAACTCCTATTTCATCTTATCCTAAGCTTGTTTGGGAGTCTCACAGAACATGATTCTGGTGAAGATCATATCTGATACACCATTCTGAAGGCATGTTATTGCCTTAAGCTTCTTGGCACACTCCTCACTATGTTGCCGCATCTGAGAAATGGTTGGATTCGCTCTCAATAGTGGTGGCTCTTTGTCAGCATTCACTACTTCCTACAAGTCATAGACCTGGAGGTAAGTTTTCATATTTACTACCTAAATATGGTAGTTCTCTTTAGCACAGATAGGAGGTGGAGGAGGTGAGAAACATGCTGAAAATATACTAATAACAAAACAACAAGAAAAAAAGGCATATTCTTTCTTTCTCGACAAGAAAAAACACAAATAGAGATAATGAGTTTCAAATATGATTGATTCTTGATACCAATTTTTGGCATTTTTCAAATAGAAACAAAGAACAAAGGAGCAAAAATATGCATCAAGGAAACATGAAACAATTTTCTTGTACATTCAACTTGAAAACAATACACTCAAGTAAAAAAAATTATATCAAATACACAACTATTCCCACTAACAACTTAGAAACAAGAAAAACTTAACTTGCACATAAGCTGATTATGTCAATCAGCACCAAAACACATGAAAACATAAGCAAACCGAGTTCATTCTTAACTAAATGAAACTACAAGGGACTAAACAAAATACTTGCATGCAAATTAGGTAGAATGTACGTGCACCAAAGTTTCAGCTGCAGTTCGCACCCTGACACTTTGTAGCGTCAGCTCGCACCTTGCCACTTCACAGTGCCATCTCGCTGTTTGCCTCTTTGCGGAGTCAGCTCGCAGTTCACCACTTCGCAGAGTTAGCTTGCATCTTGTAGTTCTCATGTGTTCGAGCTGCTACATGGTTCGCCAACTTGTGACATTTTCCAATAAATTTTCCCATTACATTAAAAAGGATCGTCTGCAATTTTTAGTCCCACATATTAGTTTCAGACGCATATTAAATAGTGAAAATTGCTTAAGAGTTAGACAAAAGTTGAGATAATGAGAAAAAGGAAATTTAAAAAATGTCTAGCTTTTGGTTACATACACAGAAAGTCTGGCTTTGAGTAAGTAACCCAAAAGGTAAAAATTAAAAGCAAAATAATGAAAACTTCAATCTACCTTTATACTCGCAGAAGCCTAGACAATATTCACACACATATATATACTATCAAAAACTCACCAGCACAATGCTAAAAACTTATTACGGATTGAGACTTAAATTAGTTTTAGTAAATTATTTAGGGTTGACTTTAGCATTTGTAATGTGTCATTTCAGAACACGGTTTGTATGAAGGTGAGGACGACCACTGTAAGAGTAGCAACAATTCCAGTTCCTATCCAAAGATTGGGGAAATAAATACGTACGCTTCATAATTTCATACTTCTCCTTCATGAATATTGCCACTTTTCGCTTCTAAGCCTCTTTATAAAGCTGGTTCAGCCGATTTGACGTTGCCACGTAGCAAACAGGTGGCTCCTCAATTCACTGTATAAGTTTTTTAATGTTGAAGTTGGCCTACATGCAGCACATGAAGCAGCCAAGGAGCAGACAATGCCACATAAGTTATGCAAATAAAGTACATATAGTCCAAGTTATTTGGATAAAGTATGAAGTTCAAGCTGCTATGGTATTTCCAGATGAAGTACATACAACTACTGAAGTTGATGCTACTGTTCAATTTCGGTTTCATTTTGTTACTTTAAGTAATATTTTGTAACTTAGTTTAATTAGAACTAAATAGGTAATATATTTAATGCATTCGGTGATGATAAGATTGATAGATCAGCTTACCTAATTATGCAAGCTGTGATTTGCAAGTTGCAATGTGCAAGCAATGCAAGTTATAATGAAGCCTAAAAATAGTAAATATGTTAAAGCTGACCAGCTTATGACTGGTATATGTATTGGCATTATGCCATCTTTTTGATTAATGAATTTCAATAGAAATCATTTAAGAAAAATACTCTCTCAATTTTTTCTTTCTTTTACCAAGTAAAATTCTATTTGTTTATCCTGCAAATATCGAGCCTTTTGAAGCTCAATCTTCCTTCATTCTTTATCTGGATTTATTAAGTTGTTGCTCAAGTTTTACACTGAGCTTCATACTTCCTCCGGATAAATTGTTCAAAAACCCAACACTTAATCATACCTTTCACCGTTATATTCGTATTTATTATGCTAACCAATTTTCTTTTGTTTTTGCTTTCCTTGCTTAATATCACTTTTTCTTATTAACAATTCTACGTCTTGGGCAGTTTGAATGAGATGATTCAGTTGTTCAATGTAAGCACAAACATAGGCTTCATCTAGATAGTGGCACATCTCAAACACCAAGACATTCCGAAGGTAAGCTTCAATGTTGGAGTGCGCTGCCAATTTAAGGATTTTAAGCTTTTCGTGCTCATCATATTTAATATCAAGCAAACATGCAGTTGGATCAGATTCAATTGTAAGCTCAACGCCAACATCATGCAAACTTGTGGCACTATACACTATTTTCAACGAAGAGATCTTGGATGATGGATTTTAAGGGGTGTTTTTTTACCATGTGGCATCTTTGCAAAGCGGTCAAGTGTGGGATTTCCATCTTCTCCAACTGTTGGTCCCATGGAATCTCAAAGTAAGAGCAAGCAAGTTTAAGGAAAAGGAAAGCAGAGGTATCTGAATCTAAGTTGTGGTTTTGATATAGTTGATACACATGTTCAAGCAAGAACATTGGGATTTGGTCTTCAAGTAAGATCAAGTCCCTCCGAAAACCACCCGACCACGTTTCTTTTAACAAGAAGTCTTTAATTTCTGAATCTTTTTTCATTTCCTTTCAATATTTTCTCAAGAAGAGCTCCATGATAAACAGTGCATCATAAAATATCATTATTACAAACTCGTCTTCATCGATTAAAGCTTTGTAACAGTTGAGAACCACTTTCTTCTTGAGTTCAATAAAGCTCCAAAAACTATCTAGTGTCTTCTCAGAAGTCCTTTGAAGAAATTTCTCTTGATAATTCACTTTATACTTGGATATACTAGCCAAATTCATTTTCCTATAATGAAGAGGGCCTATTGAAATTAATTGAGGAGTGTAAGCTTTTTGACTTGCCTGACGAATGTTCCTAGGGACCTCGTTGATAGATCCTTGCTCTAACCCTTACTCTAAATACTCAACTTAATCGTTCACTTTCTCAAATGATCGGGCATTGGAGATTGAGCCTAATGGTCCCAGCTTCTTTGAGGGTTCATGGGAGGCATTTCTTCCACCTATGTTTTCATGTCAACTGTGAAAAATAGAACGCCAGACAATGTATCATAAAGAAAATAAAGCAAAAAAAGAATACATTGAATTTTGTGTGGAAACCCTTTCAAGAAAAAATCATAGGCGAAGGAGAAGAAAATTCATTATGTTGAATTTGAATGATGTAAGAGGAGAGACAATTACGTCTATTTATAGGTTTAAAACTTTATTCTAATCGAAGTCAAATAGAAGTAATGCAGTAATGTTCAAACACCTTATTATAATCAACATCAATAGAGAAAGTAAACTTTTATACAGGTTCCACTTGTATAGCCTGTACGTACCAACCTCGCACTCGTACCCCCGGTTGTGACCCTAATCCAGTATTTTGCTTATTGGGGATCTACTGTGAGCTGTGGCCTTCACCCTCGTAGATCTCCCTATCTTGTGACTTGTATTTATTTTAACAAGAATTTGGGTCACACAATTTCTAACAATCTCCACCTTGACACAATTTCTTAACGAACAAGTTCTTCATCTTGAACTATCAATGAACAAGTTCTCCACCTTTTCCATGAAACCCTTTAAGGATTTATCTTCAACAATGAATACCAACCAAGTCTAAACAATTCTCAAACTTGGTTATAGGAAGTGACCTAGTCATTATATCTGTAGGATTATCATGAGTACTAATTTTGCTCACAAAAATATTACCACGAGCAATAATATCATGAACAAAATGATACCGAACATCAATGTGCTTTGTTCTCTCATGAAATATTGGATCCTTCGTAAGGAAGATGACACTTTGACTGTAAAAAAATATTGTACTGATTTGAAGGTCTTCCTTGAGTTCACTAAAATGCCCTTTTAACTAAATAGCTTCTTTACAAGCCTCAGTAATCGCTGTGTACTCAACTTCAGTGGTAGACAAAGTGATAAAAGTTTGCAAAGTGGCTTTCTAACTGATTGCACGACCCTCATTTGTAAAGATATAACCTGTGAGAGATATTCTTTTATCGAGGTCTCTAGAAAAATCAACATCGACATAGCTAATGGCTCCATCTCTATTTCTTCCAAACTGTAAGCAAAGATGATAAACCGTAATTTATACATATTTTTACACCATGCTTAACACATTTTATGGATGATTTCTCTTTAAATTTGGGGAATTCGATGCTCCTAATCCTTTAATTTCATGTTTTATACTTAGGTGAGCATAGGAGAGTAAAAGGACGCAGAGTAGGAAGCAAGGAATTGCTCAAGGAAAGCCGATTGATCCATCTCAGAAGCCGGATTTAGCATCAAGACTAAAGATCTCCCTTCAAATTCCCTCAGGAGTTTTGGGTTTTCTTATGTTTTGTTATCTTTATTCTTTTGAGATGTTTTCTTTCATAAGTATGAACTAAAACCCCTAAATACCTAAGGGGAATGAAACCTAAGACGGATCTTGTTATTATTATCTGAATTGTATGATAAATATTTGATTTGTTCTTAATTATGTGTTCCTAATTCTTGTTTTAATATTCCAGGATATTGATTCAAGTTAACACTCTTATTCAGAGGAGGAATAGACCCTGTCTAAGAGTAAATTTGTCGTAATTAAGCAGAGTTGATTGCGCACCTAGAGACAGGGTGATAAGATTTTGCTAGATTAGGGTTAGGATTAGACGTTATTAGTCTCGAGAGAGATAATAATATAACTTAGGGATTTTTACGGATCAAGTCAAATGAATAAATCTTCCAATTTAGAGTCAAATAACAAGTGAAGTCTAGGTGGATTTTTCCTTGGGTATTGTCTTAATCAATCGAATTTTCCAAAAGTATTTTCTCAACTTTTCTTTCTGTGCATTCTTAGTTTAGTAATTAGTTTAGATAACCAAATCCCTTAATTTTTAGGCTAGATAATATAAAGGAAGTAATTACTAGTACTCGTAGTTCCTTTGGGTTTGACAGTCCTGCTAAAACTATACTATTGTTCGATAGGTACACTTGCCTTAGTCGTGTTTATAGTTAGTCTCAAGAACGAATTCAATTATAAATTTTAAAACCTATCACGCGTAAGCACGGTCAAAACATCAATAGTACCTCGTAAGTATATTAAAATCCACTGAACTACTTTCCAATGTTCCTTACCGGGATTTGCCATGTATTTACTAACTACATGGACTGCATATGATAAATCTGGACGTGAACAAACTATAGAATACATAAGAGATCCCATTGCACTAGAATATGTGACATGTAGTCAATCTTATCATCTGACAATGGAGACAAAGCCGATGAAAGTTTGAAATGGGTTGCTAAAGGTGTACTAACAGGCTTAACACTTTGCATGTAACGCCCCTAACCAGTATCCGTCGCCGGAATAAGGTTTCCAAACATTACCAAATAAACATAATCTAAATCATTCATTTTAGAAAATTTCAATAATCATAATATAATCCATCATTAAACATGCATAACATCCTTTATTCAATCCTTTGAAGCTTTAAAATCACTTTAGAAACAATTTGGGACTAAATCGGGAACATTTGAAAAATTTAGGAAAAAGTTAGAAAAATTCAACTACAGGGGTCACACACTTGTTTGGCCAGGCCGTGTGCACCTATAAGTTTCTTAAAACCCAACTTTACCATTTCCTACTTACTTGGGCACTAATCAACTCAATTACCATTTGTTTAACCTATTCAAAACACGATTGAACATGCTCATAATACACCAAATTCATCATCTAATATGCCTAACCAATGTATCCTCATTGGTACCACATTTTATATGATCAAAACATGTCGTCAATGCATCATTCAAATCAAAGTTTAAAACATACCAAAATCACTCCATTTAGCCTAGTTTATAACTACCTAAATATCAAGCTTAAGTTCATATACACCTATCAAGCATTGTTTCAAACAATATGCTAAATTATGGCTTCAAACACAAACATACATTTATATACTCAAACCAACATTACACTTAAAACTTCATTTAAAATCCATCCACAAAATAACTATCAACTAAGACATCCTAGGTACATGCCATCATAAAAGGTAAACATCGCCAACTTTGATATCGGGATCATTGTTGGATGCTGAGTCGGCAATCAAAGGAGAAATACCTAACATGCGCACGAAAAACAAAACTGTATGCTGAGTAAAATTCAATGATATTTCTATAATTCGAACAATTAAAGACATAATGATACAAGAATGTATAATTTAAATTATATGAACATACTATTGTCTAAGCTTACAATTGCCATATACCATCATTTCAATTTCGTGCATAATACCATTTTATTTCATACCATATTCAAATTTCTCATGCTATCATATTTGATTTGTTTAACAAATATCTCAATTCACATCACTTGTTATATAAATAACTTTTCACATATCAATCCACATTTCATTTAAACAATGACATTATCCATTCCATATTTAATTCATAAGTACATAACTCATATATTCCATTTGTTCACAACATATTTCACATTTAAGTTTCAATCCACTATCTCATTCCATTTCACATACCATGCCATTTCAATATCAATTATAAAACTTTAGTATTTATTTATCCCTATTAGCACGACTCAAACTCGGATGTATACACGAATTTAACCAACACACCAAGTTGGCACCCAATGCCTCATCGGATAAATCCAAAGTAATAATTGCGCCCAGTGCTATATAAATTGACAGCCAGTGTCTCATCGGTGAAACCGAAGCAATTTAGCACCCAGTGCCTCATCGACTCGAAGTCGAAGAAATCCCTGAACTCTTCCTACCCTATGACATGCCATCTATATCCGACTCAGCCCGATACAGTTAATAGAATTTCAATTCACTTTTCAAGTACAACCAATATCCAATTCTCATATTTGCACATTATCACATTTACACATATATTCATTTCAATTCAATAATCAATACATTCATAATGTATATACCAATTCAATCCATTTCAATCAACTCTAATTTCAATTCACTATCAAAGTTCCAAAATACTCACCTCAACCACTTACCATATGCATTAAATCAATATACAACAATTAATAATTAGGTTCGGATTATAGAAATACAAACCGTGGATTTCGAGTTTTTCGACGTCGATTTTATCCTTCCCCTTTTTAGTCGAGGATTTTGGTACGACCTTAGCTATGGAATTTAAACAATTAAAATACATCAATACAACACAATTCAATTTTAAATTAAATATTTCAATTTTTACTCAATATTTCCTTAAATTCCAATTTAGTCCCTAAACTGAGACTAATTTTTATTCTTCAAATTTAATCCTATATTTTTATACTAATTTCACTTTAAGCTAAATTTAGCTCCCTATTTTCAATTAAACCCCTAAATTTTGAAATTTTCACAATTTAGTTCATATTACTCAAAATTTACAATTTGTTCTACAATTTAATCCTTTTCCATTTCTAGCTTAAAAATCTATCAATTTAATCCCTAATACTAAAACTATTCAACATTAACAACATTTAAAATCTTAATCAATGCTAAAATTTTGACATGGGTCGGGTAGTACTTAACACCGGGATTCCAAAAATATAAAAAATTACAACAAAATAGACTAAATTAACTAACCAATTTTGATTTGAAAACTAAACCCTCAATTGCTGTGCGTTCTTCTTTCTCTTTTTTTTTTCTTTCTTTTCTTTTCTATCTAATTTGCATGTGATCATTTCTTTCTTCTTTCTTTTATTATATTTCTATTATATCATTATTATAACATATATAATATGTATATACATTTCATATTATTTTTTATAACATATATATATAAATAGAATAAGTTAATATATGAATATATAAAATCATCATTAATGTCGTCCACTTAAAGAAACAAAGGCATAATGGCTACTTTGGTCTCTTTAGTTTTATTTAATCTATAATTCAACTTTTACCTTATACACAAGTTAGTCCTTATACTTAATAACTTTTAATTCATGCAAATTCACTTAACCGACATCTAATTAACCGCACAACTAACTTCGTAAATATTCTTAAAAAATATTTACAAGTCTAATTTACAGGAACGAAGTGCCGAGAATGCAATTTCTGACACCCCTGACTATAGAGTTGTTACATTGCATATTGAACCTGTAAAGAACTTTCTCAACTTACCCTTTTTGACTTAGGTACATGTAATGTGTAGGTTTGTGCAAGTGTACACAGCCGTTATCAAGTAACAAGTAAGTATCGAGTTATCGTCTCCACAGGGATTGTATTTGTGTTAAATCACTTCATTGTAAAATTATACTAACAACTTGGTAAATAAAAACACAATATGGTTGAGAAGTGATCATTAAAATTAAATATGTTAAACTGAATACAATGATCCCTAATGCAAATTATCCTAAGTATGCAAACTATATGAATGAAATAGATTTTAGCAAAATTAAACACAATTTGCAACAATTATAATATAAATTAACTAGGACAATTACTTTAATTAAACTCAATTTATTATCAACATGCTTAATAGCATTTGAAAAAACATTCCATGACAACTTGATCTTTCATGAGTTTGGAAACCATATTAGGTCCTTTCGGAATCCTTTACTTAGTAAATATGCATTTTACTGATCCTTTTTTACTAAGGGTCTCTTAGCATTCGTGTGAGGTAATAGGGGCGTTTAGGTTTGAAACAGTTTAATCACACAAATCTAAAAACTATGTAGATAACAAAACTTGGTTAGAGTTGTTATGCAACCTACAATTTAGTCGGGTTAGGATCTAAATTGATCATGCACATTTCAATTATGTGTCTACTAGCCGTCGTCTGGTTAGGATCGCTCAGTTAATTCAGCAGCATTTCAATCACATATGAACGAAATACATACTTGATTTTAATTGAAAACATGATCAATTGAGGCTCAAAAATTATAAGCATGAATCAAATAAATATTATTTAATCAAAGCAATATCCTAGCTTAAATAAAATTAAGCTAACATTGTTGTAAACAAGAAAAAAGAACACATAGCAAACATTTTTAGATTAAATTAGAGAAAAGAAAGACTAAACCCAAATTAGAGTGGCTGTCACCCAAGACTCTGACCGACGAGGCTCCTTCACTCCTTTGCTTTGCTCCTTTGCTGATGACTCTCCAAGGTGGCCGACCAAGGGCTCTTTAAGAGGCTTAATTGCTAAAATCTCTATGAAGAGATGATGCTAGGCGTGGGAAATGGAAAATGCTAAAGAGGATTGAGAGAATAGAGAGAATTATGATGGATGAGGGATGATGGATGAGATCAAATGAAGTCTTATTTATAGGTGAATAAAAGAGAGTAGTTTGCTAAAAATAGAGAGGTTTAGTCTCTTTAAGCTTTTCCAATGAGTGGCCGGCCATGCTTAGTGTATTTGAGTTGAATTTTGCTTGATTTTTAAGCAATTTAAATGCCATAACAACTTAGGACTGTGACTTGGTCAAATGTAAATCTTCGGGAAAATCTCTAATTTTTTTAACATTGCAAGGACCTTATATAATTAAACCAAAAAGTGGTTTATGTGGACAGTCATGTGTAGTCGAAATTGGGTTGACTTGGTCTTCAATTTGGACGATTTTTATAATCCAACAAAGCTATCAAACCTGTCCAAAATAAATTAATAAATTAAAGGACCAAAGAATAAAATTTATCAAATTTACTTAATTAATTAAAACCCAAATTATTAATGAAATATTTTAAAATGAATTATTAAATATAATTTTATATTTTATTATTTAATTTAATCATGCATGATCCATTTTATATCTTAAAAATATAATATGTTCAAATAAATATAAAACAAACCATTTTATGCATGAAAACTATATAATAAAGCATAAAATCACATTTTAATAATTTCTATGTCTTAATTTCATATTTTCACATATTTCATTAATTCATTAAACGATTACTTAGTTTTAACAACGGATTTAAGTAAAAAAGTGATAAATTACATAGGAAAAATCCTATATATTTTTCAGTTTACACACCCCAAAACTTAAATTATTGCTTGTCCCGAGTAATGTTTATGCACAACAAAAGGTCTTGCTAAGGCAAAATTGCTAACTATGTAAGCGGCATCAATCTTTGTCCCATAATCATGCATTGATAACTTCATGTTCATAGATCTTCTTTATTAACAAGAATATTTTTAAAGTTTTATACTAAGTTTCAAAATATGCCAACATGAATCGCAGTTTGTATGTATGTCACAACCACAGATAACATTCTTCATTCAACATAATTTCTTATCAATCAAGCAAATAATCATAAGGCTTATTTATGATCTTCTTTTGTTGAACTTAGTATTTCCTCTCCACTAATGTAGGTGACATAATCATCAAATCAACAGGTCTTTTTTAAGGTTGTAATGGGGCTTGGTTAAAGGTAGGGATTTTAAAAGATGAGACATTTTGGTTTCAAAATCTTAACTTTGAAAGGTCTTGGATTTCTCGAAATACAACCTTTTTCTTTAAATGAACCTTTGGAACACCCCCAAACTTATTTTGAACTCAAGCTCATACATTTTTCCTTTTTGGAGACTGAGCAAACTTTTCTTCGATCTTCCTTCATCTCATTTTTTTTAAGCATGAGCGCATACATCTTTTTGAAAATTTCCTCAAATGTTGATTACCAAGAAAACTTTAGTTAAGAAGGGTGCACAAAATTAGGATAACTTAAAAAGATGGTAATATGACTTATAATGTAAGTTCATTGCAATAAACATGCCTTTAAGCTCAAAATTATAGTTTCAAGGGTCTAATATCATAGGGTTGGCTTGAAAAGGCTCAAACGATCCAAAGAAATAGTGCCTATATTGTTTTAGATTTTTATGTCCCCTGGGATTTCTCCTCAAGAAAGTTACTAAGTCAATTCTAAAGATATAAACCTTCATGCATGTCTAATCTCAAGAGAAACTAAGTTTTCATGGCAGACATTAGTAAGGCTAAGATCATACAAGCATTCCATTCTTTATGATAACATACTTTCACTCAGATAGTGTAACGCCCCAAAATTTCTATCTTTATTTTCATGAAATCTTGACACAAATATGTATCTGCTTTAGTGGTTAGGTGTTCTGGGTGTGTGTGAGAGGTCCAAAGTTCAAGCCTTAGCTTTAGCAATTTTTGTTATTTTTGGAATTAAGCTCTATCTTTGTTCAGTAGGCTTATATTTAGTTGCCTGTAATGTTATATCAGAATGGGCCTACCGGTCTGGTGTTTAAGTTGAGTGTTAGTTTGCGGAAGGTCTTGTGTTCGAATCCTTGCGTAGGTAGGGGTATTTATTTTTGCTCGGTTAGCAGATAGAATTTTGGTTGAAATAAAATTCTGAGAAGTGGGTTAGTGGGAGAGTGAATTTAGGGATGTGCTATCACACATTTTATATTTTCTTTTTATTATTTTTTTCAAAATTTTCGGTTTCTTTCGAAAATTCTGACGTGATTTTTCTTGCTCTCCTCGCTATTCTGTGCTTTCAAAATCTGTTCTTTCTTTTCAATTTGTGTTTTCTTTTGCTCTCTCAATTCGTGCTTTGCTCTACGGGGTTCGTTAACCATCTTAGTAAGTGGGATTTTCTTATTCTATAATTGGATGTTTCTTTTCCAAAACGTTGATTTGGGTTATATCTTTGTTTTGGGTAGCAGCGAGTCGAGGAGATCGTGATTCTACTCTGGCAGGATTGTAATTTATCGTTTGGTGTGATGGAGTAAGCGATAGGTGCTTGATTTAAGTTGTGGTTGATTTTGAATTTTAGGTTTAATCGGGTGTAAAAACTGAATTTAAGCGTGCTATGTCGGTTTTTAGATTCTGGAGGCCTCAGGAGTGTTTTTGTGTCGAAACGATACTAGGTGTGTACCCGTAACGCAAGAAAATGAGTTTTTGGCAAAAGCCAAAAGTCTTACTGTTGACGCCACACGGCTGTGTACGACGACAGGACCGTGTGAACGATGAAGACCAGGCTGTGCGCAAGACATGGCTGTGTAATGGCCAGAGTGTGGCCGTGTAAGCCACAAGGGCTAGGCCAGATTGGGCGTCTGGGCCTACATGGGCATGCCACATAGGTATGTGATAATTGGACCAGGCCGTGTAGTCTACATGGGCAAGGCCAATCTAGAAGTGTGGGCCACACGAGTTTGTGGGCCTACACGGGCAAGCCACATGGATGTGTGGGCCAATTTACTCGAATTTTTCCCTAGGCTTGCATGGGTCATCCCAAATGACTGTGGGCCTACTGTAGGGTCGGTAAGGGCTAACGAAACCCTAAGCTGTATGACCTGTTTGACTAATATTATATATTGAGCATGACAATATATGCATGTTATATCTGTATGTAAGTATGTGAGCATGGTTAATCTGTATGTCTAAAACTGAATATTATGTATTTGATATTGGGGTTGGGATTATATGTATATAAATGGAGGAAGTCTTCTGAAAAGACGTTTATCGCCTATATTCTGGCAGCTTGGCTACATTTAATCTGTTATGTACCGCATCGGTACAATATGGTGTGTAGGGCTAGGTGGGTGTTTTTAGACCCCATATGGTGTGTAGGGATGGTCAGGGATGGTGTGTAGAGGATGGGGTAGGACATTTGATTTTTGATTCTGATAAGTATATCTTTGTTTGTATCTAAGATGGGCTTAGGCCCGAATTTGTATCTGTCTGATTCTGATTTTTTGTTATGTGCATGCTTAATTTTGTGGGGTTACACACTGAGTTTACGTAAACTCACTCTTTTCTGTTTAATCTGTACAGGTAATCCACAGAGTTAGGCAGATTGGAGCAGCGGAGGACTCGATGGTGACCACACATTATTACTGGTTTATTTTGTTCTATGGGTTTTTTTTAAGTTGTACTTTCTAAGACTGTATGAACTTTTTAACTGTTGGGCTTCGGTTATGGCTTTTTAGATTTAACCTACATATTTTTTATGATGGTTTCACGTTAAGCATTGTTTTTCTAAAAACATGAACTATTTTTCTTAAACACGACGTTTTTCTAAACTTTCGCTAAATTAGTACGTTTTAAAGGAAATCGACTAATAAAACATATGGTTGAAATAAGTAAAAGTAATTAAAGGTTTTATCAAGTTAGCTCCGTTTTCAAAATCCCTTCCATGTGACATCGTCAGATACGACCATAACGTTTAAGCCAGGTGTAACATCCCGGTTTAGATCTTAATTGGAATAGTAGTTTTTGGACCACAAATCTGAGTCAGAAAAACATTTTAATACTATTTGTGGTGTCTACAGCATGTTAATTTATATGTGTGAAAATTTCAGGTGAAAATTTTATCGCTTGTGTTCTATTTAATTAAAAGGACTTAATCGCGTAAAATGTAAAAGTGGCTAGATAATTGTTAAAGTGCTACATTGCTATTTTTTTATAATGTGAAGTCCCTAAGGTGAAATTTCACCCTTGAAATCATGCATGGACAGTATTAGACATTAAATATATAGTTTGGTTATTAATTTTATAAGGTTAATATGGTAAAAATGCTAATTAATAATGTTATAATAAAACAAAAATTAATAAAGCCATGCAATAGTTCATATTTTTTCCGATTATAACAAAGAAAAGAAAAATAAAAAGAAAAATAAAAGATTTTAGAAGGTTCGGCCCTTGTGTTCTTCAAATTAGGTATGTAATTTGTTCGGTTTTTGATAATTTTTACGTTTTTGAGATCATTACAGTGTAATGTACAAAGCCCATGCTTGAATTTCTGATTTTGATAAATATTTTGAGTTATTAAATTGATGAATAATTGAGTTTTTTGATGTTAGTTGATGAATTATGAAAGATATGTTTTGGATTAATATGTTTTGTACTGGAATTTTTGATGAATTTGAGAAATTAGGGCTAAATTGCAAAAATAATAAATTGAGGGACTAAAATGTGGAATAAATGAAATGTATGGACTTGTATGAGCATAAGAAAGATTCAGCCTAAGCATGGTGTGTGCAAAATTTGCATGTTTTGTGTTTTGTGCAATTTGGACTAAATTGTAGAAAGTGTTAAATGTTAGGGGCAAAATGGTAATTTAGCCATTTATGTGTTTTTGGACTAAATTGAATGAAATTATGTTTGAATGAGTTTAATTTGAATATGTTTAGATTAAGAACCAAAAAATCAGATTTGGATCGAGGGAAAACCAAAGTTATCGAATAATCGTCTCGTTTCGATTATCGTGGTTCGAGGTAAGTTTATAAGAAAATAGATGTTGTAAATTTTAAATAAATATGAGTTATATATGCTAAAATGAATTATGTGAAAGTATATATGTGGTAGTTGAATGTGTATATGCTTGGGAGCCATGTTTACGAACTCGATTCAACTGAGATACGACGTCCAAAATCCCCGTACGAACCTTAGGAATAGCTAGTATACATATGTTATGACATAGGATTTCCAATATGTGCTTTCGTGTAAGACCACGTTTGGGACATTGGCATTGTACGATATGTGTGATTATCCGAGTATCCTATTCAATTCTAAACGGTTCAACGGGCAATGATAAGTTATGATCGAATATGTAATCGAGCTAAAATGTTTAGGTATGTGTTTGTTAAATACTTATATGAAAATAATGTAAGATAGTTATTTGAAATGTGATATAAATTATGTATGATATAGTTATTTGAAATATTATATAAATTATGTATGATGCAAATGGAATTCTATGTATATATGATTGATCATATTCGGCTTTATGACTATAAAATGTGAATATTTATGAAATGATTCATAAGTTACAAGCATGACTATGTACCCTTGATTGAAAATCTTTTGATTCAACCTTGTTAATATAATGTTATTATGCATTCTTAGATATACATTTGCTTATGACTTACTAAGCTGTGAAAGCTTATTGTGTGTATGTTTACTCTCTGTTTTATAGATTTGGAGCTAGTAACGGGCCTCGGGATCGTCAGAGAAATCTATCACACTATCGACTATTTTCGGTACATTATAAGTTTGAACTTGAACTTATGGCATGTATAGGCTAGATTATATTTGGTTAAGTTTAAAGTTGTGTATAAATTAAGCCATGCGAAAATGGATAATATGTTATGTAAGTATATGAATTTTAGTCAAGTTTATATGAGTCGCATGGATTGAAAATGGTTGGTGATTTTGGATGTGATTTGGTTGATTTGGCTGAATGATATATATATAATTTGGCTAAAGGATATATATATATATGTATGTATTATGAATGGCTTGTTTATTTTATGGAGTTTGGTTTATATGCTTTGCTCAAGTGATGATTTTATTTGGTTTAATTGAATTGGTTATGGTATTTACATAAGTATGAATTATGCTAGTTATGTTATTCATGGTTTTAATGATTCTGTTATGTCTTGTATTTGAAAGTAATGGTTTAATTTGGTTGACGAGTGTATTTGGCTAAGTGTTGAATTTAGGTAATGGACATAATTGATTGATGATTCGGCCATACTATGTACAAATATGTGAAACATGATTTATTTATTTTTTCCATGTATTTGGTTATGTGGTGTACGAATAGGACACAGATGTAAATGACTTAGTAATTTGGCAATAGATTAATTAAGAAATTAATGTTCATTCATAAATGGCTATGATTAATATTCAATTTTATGCATTTCAGCCATGTATATTCGGCTAAGGCATTGGAAAATGACCAAATGAATAGTATGCTTATGTCATGGTTGTAATTGTTTGATTTGGATTTTGATTTAATAGTTTATTTGTTAGCCAAATTGTTGATAGGGAAACGATAATGTTCAGACATGCTTTAAACTTGGTTAGTTAACCATTTAGATTATAAACCAACTTAATCATAGAATGAAAATGCATATTGTGCCGATTATGATATGGTCAAAATGATATGTGTTTTGATTTTTTGATTTATATGATTCATGTATGAAATAATGGAATGAAATAATTATATTAGCTTGGATATGCGCATATGCTTATGTGGTAAAATGATATAATTGATATTTTTGCTTATGAATTATGTGACTACATATATGTTTGCTATATGATATGAAATGATTTGTAAAGAGATTATGTTAGTTATAAGATTTTAAAATTGAATGGCTTGAGTGATTTGATGGAAATAATATATTAAGTATGAAATGAAATGCATGTAAATTTCAAGTTGTGTTTTATCAGGTAATATCTCATAACCCCATTTCGGTGATGGATACGGGTTAAGGGTGTTACACTGGGTTTGGAGTGTTACATTTAGTGGTATCAGAGCAGGTTACAAAACTCAGTTATGAATTTTGGGTTCCAAAATTTGGTTTTAAGAAGTGGTTTTCAAATGATTTTAAACCTTTCGATTAAGTATGTAGTACACCGAGTCTCCGGCATCGATCCAGTAAGTATTTCTGATTTCTGATAGAAATTCCGAAAACATGGTTGATAGTCTAATTGAAAATACTATTGCTAGTACATTCTAAAGCTGGAGTGAAACTGATAGAAACTAAAACTTTCGAAAACAACTCTGAACTTCTAATACTTGATACATAAAACATCTGTTAACAAATATTGAACTGATGCATAAAACTCTTAATGTAGATGATAGTGAGCGCACAAGGTATCCGTGGACATGAAATTCGGGGCCAAGGTTGAGGCTGTAGGGGGCTCGAGCTGAGTCTTCCTTTTTGGGCAGTATGCCAAATTTAGACACGATTGAGACACTAGTTTCGCCTGCTACTGAGACTGGGTCTCAAAGTCGCTCGGCTGGGGATGACGCACTGACCCAAGCCATGCTGAGAATTTTGGAGAGGGTCGCTAGACCCCACTCTGGAGCTGGGGGTCGTGGGTCGGTAACTGAACAACTCCGGGCTAATAGAGCTGAGCTGTTCAGGGGTGTTACTGGAGTCGCCCCTAGTGTGGCCGAGTATTGGTTGGAGGATACAAAAAGGATTATGAATGATCTAGATTGCTCTCCTGAGGAGAAACTGAAGGGTACAGCCTCTCTGCTTTTCGATGAGGCTTATCAGTAGTGGTGATGGTTGAGGAGGGTACTCAGCCGGATTGTTGGACCTGGGACTTTTTCAAGACCACTTTCCAGAACAAGCATATGGGAGCGAGCTATGTGGATGCTCGTAGGTGTGAGCTATGAATCTCACACAAGGGGATAGGTTTGTGGCCGAGTATGAGGCTGAATTTCTGAGGCTGAGCCAATATGCTCAAGGTATGGTGGCATCGAAATATGAGAGGTGTGTTCAGTTTGAGCACGGGCTGAGAGATAATCTGAGGCTTTTGATTGCTCCACAGAGGGAGCATGAGTTTGCGGTTTTGGTAGAGAAGACAAAGATTATGGAGGATGTTAAGTACGCTGTGTGCCAGACAAAAGATGGTTGAGAAGTGATGATGAAAATTAAATATATTAAACTAAATGCAATGATCCCTAATGCAAATTATCCTAAATATGCAAACTATATGAATGAAATAGCTTTTAGCAAAATTAAACACAATTCGGGACAATTATAGCATAAATAAGCTAGGACAATTACTTTAATTAAACTCAATTTATTATCAACATGCTTAATAACAATTTAGAAAAACATTCCATGGCAACTCGATCTTTCATGAGTTTGGAAACCACATTAGGTCCTTTCGGAATCCTTTACTTTGTAAATACGCATTTTACTGATCCTTATTTACTAAGGGTTTCTTAGCATCCGTGTGAGGTAATAGGGACGTGTTAGGTTTGAAACAGTTTAATCATACAAATCTAAAAACTATACAGATAACAGAGCTTGGTTAGAGTTGTTATGCAACTTGCAATTTAATCGGGTTAGGATCTAAATTAATCATGCACATTTCAATTTTGTGTCCACTAGTGGTCATCTGGTTAGGATCGCTCAGCTAATTCAGGTGCATTTCAATCACATATGAACGAAATACAGACTTGATTTTAATTGAAAACATGATCGATTGTGGCTCAAACATTATAAGCATGAATCAAATAAATATTATTTAATCAAAGCAATCATCCTAGCTTAAATAAAATTATGCTAACATTGTTATAAACAAGAACAAAGAACACATAGCAAATATTTTTAGATTAAATTAAAGAAAAGAAAGATTAAACCCAAATTAGAGTGGCTATCACCCAAGACTCTGACCGACGAGGCTCCTTCACTCCTTTGCTTTGCTCCTTTGCTGATGGCTCTCCAAGGTGGCCAACCAAGGGCTCTTTAAGAGGTTTAATTGCTAAAATCTCTATGAAGAGATGATGCTAGGCGTGGGAAATGGAAAATGCTAAAGAGGATTGAGAGAATAGACAGAATGATGATGGATGAGGGATGATGGATGAGATCAAATGAAGTCTTATTTATAGGTGAAGAGAGGAGAGTAGTTTGCTAAAAATAGAGAGGTTTAGTCTCTTCAAGCTTTTCCAATGAGTGTCTAGCCATACTTAGTGGATTTGAGTTGAATTTTGCTTGATTTTTAAGCAATTTAAATTCCATAACAACTCAAGACTGAGACTCGGTCAAATGTAAATCTTCGGGCAAATCTCTAATTTGTTTAACATTGCAAGGACCTTGTGTAATTAAACCAAAAGGTGGTTTATGTGTACAGCCATGTGTAGCCGAAATTGGGTTGACTTGGTCTTCAATTTGGACAATTTTTGTAATCCAACAAAGCTATCAGCCCTTTCCAAACTAAATCAATAAATTAAAGGACCAAAGAATAAAATTTATCCAATTTAAATAATTAATTAAAACCCAAATTATTAATGAAATATTTTAAAATGAATTATTAAATATACTTTTATATTTTATTATTTAATTTAATCATGCATGGCCCATTTTATGTCTTAAAAATATAATATGTTCAAATAAATATAAAATAAGCGATTTTTTGCATGAAAACTATATAATAAAGCTTAAAATCACATTTTAATAATTTTTATGTCCTAATTTCATATTTTCACATATTTCATTAATTCATTAAACAATTACTTAGTTTTAACAATGAATTTAAGTAAAAAAGTGATAAATTATGTAGGAAAAATCCTATATATTTTTCAGTTTACGGTACAATTTACTTGCTTTTCTATCTCTAAGAATCTCCATATTAAGTATATTATTTGCTAATTCTAAATCCTTCATCTCAAATCCTTCATTAAGTTGGGTTTTGACCTTTCTTATCTCTTGATAAGTGATAAAACAAACATATTTTAATCCCATTCTTAATGCATTTTTGGATGATTATTTATGCAAATTGGTGAATTTGATGCTCCTAATTCTTTGAATTCATGTTCCTAAACTTAGGTAAGCATTTGGGAGCTAAAGAAGTGAAAAAAAAGCAAAAAAATGATCAAAAAGAGTATATTTTAGGAGCCACACAGACTGGGCCTTCCTATATAGGTTAGACACACGGTCGTGTGAGCCACACGGACTGGACACATGACCATGTGCCAGGCCGTGTCGATTTTGCAACCTGCTTCCGAAATGCGTAGAAAAATATAATTTTTAGGCTTTTTGAGCATTTTAAAGTGTATAAATACCAAATAGAAGAAGAGGTATGGAGCCTTCAGTGAATATTGAAGAAACAACTAGAAGAATACCATTTGGAGCCAACTCTGAAGCAGATTTCGATCAAGATCGAAGACCTCCTTTTAATTTCTTTTGAAGTTTTTATGAGTTTCTTTGTTTCTTGTGATTTTTCTGACTTTGAGATGTTTGTATTTAGGATTACGAACTAATTCCCTAGATATCTAGGGAAGATGAAACTTATGATGAATTCTATTATTTAATTTCTATTTTACGCTATAAATACTTGATTTTTATTCTCAATTATGTATGCTTATTTCTTATTTTAATATTTTCGATATATTAATTTATGTTTAATGCGCTTAATTCAGTGGAGGAAAAGTCTTTGTTTAAGAGTAGATCTAGTATAATTGAGTGGAGTTGCATGCAATTCTAAAAATAGGACGACATAAATCTACTCGATTAGAGTCAAATCTAATAAGGGAATCCATTGATCAATTTAATGTGAGGATAGGTGTTTTAATTAGAAAGAGATTTCAATTATCAACTTGGAGTCATTTGGTCTTACTCTCGAAAGAGATATTTGTATAATTTAGGGATTTCTACGGATCAAGATACTAAGTGAATAAATCGTTTAATTTAGATTCATAATAATAGGTGAAGTCTTGTCTCTTTCACTTGTTTTCTTTCGATTATTTTCCTTTTTCATTCTTTGTTGAGTTCTTAGTTAAATTAGTTTAGTAAATTTAGTTTAAAACACATCACTCCAATTTATCGGCGAAATAATAAGAAAACGGTAATTACTAATACTTTTAGTCCTCATGGATATGATATCTCTATTCACCATAGCTATACTATTTATCAATAGGTGCACTTGTCTTCCTCGTATTTTTAGTGAGTAACGTGAGAAACATCAAGTTTTTGGTGCCGTTGTCGGGTACTAAAATATTAGGAACATTTTATTTTTATTTTTATATTTTTGTTTTCACTTTAATCTTTACATTCTAATTTTTCTATTGTTTGCTTCTTGCAGGTTCTTTTAGTTTATGACAAGAAGAAACTTGTCTGGACCTTTACTTTTTGATTGTGAAATTTAAAGTACTGCTCGCAAAAATCGTAGAGAAGTGAGGCAGAATCGAAAGAATTTAGTAGACGAACAAGAGAACATCATTATTATTGAAGAGATGGGTGATAATCAAAATTTTTAGCTAACTCTTGCAGTTGCTGCAACTCTTGTTCCTTGTCCTATGTACGATTATGCCAAGTCCATGCTAATTGGGGCCGAATCAAGTATTGTGAGACCTACCATTGCTACAAATAATTTCGAATTGAAGTCGAACACTATTCAGATGGTACAACAATATGTTCAATTCAATGGTTTGCAAGACGAAGATCCAAATGCTCATTTGGCCAATTTTTTAGAAATTTGCAATGTTTTCAAGATTAATGGCGCCACTGACGACAGCATTCATTTATGATTATTTCCATTCTTGTTAAGGAACAAAGCAAAATAGTGGTTAAAATCTTTAACATAAGGTTCTATCACTACATGGGCTCAAATGATTGATAAATTTCTACTGAAATACTTCCCACCGGCTATGACAACCAAGTTAAGGAATAAGATCTCTTCCTTTGTTCAGATCGATTTAGAGACTTTATATGATGCATGGGAGAGATACAAAGATTTATTGAGAAGGTACCCTCACAATGGGTTACCTTTATGGTTACAAGTTCAAACCTTCTACAATGGTTTGAATCCCTCAACTAGGAAACTAATTGATGCAGTAGCCGGTGGAACACTTAACAATAAAACACTCGAAGTGGCTTATGTATTTATTGAGGAGATGACACTGAATAATTATTAGTGGCAAGTCATGGTGACATAGCCGATGAAAGCCACTAGTGTCTTTAATTTAGATGCAATCACCATGTTATCTAACCAGGTAGAAATATTAAATAAGAAAATTTATGGTTTATATCTGTCTACGCAGGTAAATTTGGTGATGAAATGTGATGGAAATGAAGGTGGAATAAGTAATCCAGAATATTTACCCTTCGTTTATAACACGGAGAATGAGCAAATAAATTATATGGGTAATAATTTTATACCTCAAAATAATCCTTATTGTAATAACTATAATACAGGTTAGAGGAACCACACAATTTTTTTATGGGGTGGTCAAGGAAACCAAAGATCACAACCCCCTCCAGGCTCTCAACAACCTTATCAGTAAGAGAAGAAGACGAACCTTGAAGAGGTGTTGGCAAAATTTATTTTGGTGTCAGAGACTCATTTTTAAAACACCGAGGCAACTTTGAAAAATTAGCAAGCATCAATTCATGGGCTTGAAAATTAGATTGGGCAGCTTGCTAAATTGGTTTCAGAAAGACAGTAAGGTAGTTTACTTAGTAACACCGAACCCAACCCAAAAAAGAATGTGAAGACAGTTATATTGAGGAATGTGAAAGTGTTGGCTGAGCATGAAAAGAAGCTACAATAGGAAATTGAAAAGGCAAATGATGCGGGGGTAAAACCCGAAGAAATTCAGACACTAGTGCTTAAAGAATATAAACCACCGATCCCATATCCAGAAAATTTGAAGAAAGACCACATGGATGAACAATTTGGTAAATTTCTTGAACTTTTTAAATAATTACATATTATCTTACCTTTTATAGAAGCTATTTCGCAGATGCTAACTTATGTCAAATTCCTGAAAGAGCTAATAACAAACAAAAGGAAGATAGATGACTCGTCGACTGTGGAGCTTAATGCAGTTTGCTCGGCCATTCTTCAGAATAAACTGCCCAACAAACTAAAAGATCCAGAGAGTTTTACTATTCCTTTCCTAATTGGTAGTTTAAATATTGATAATGCTATGGCTGATTTAGGGGCTAGTAATAATGTCATGCGTTATAAAATGTTTAAACAACTAGGTCTTGGGAAACCCAAACAAACTAGGATGAGTTTTCAACTACTGGATAGAACCATCAGATATCCTATGGCTATGTACTTATTAAAGTTGGTATGTACTTATTAAAGTTGGTATGTACTTATTAAAGTTGATAAATTCATATTCCCCGTTGACTTTGTTGTGTTAGAAATAGATGAGGAGAGTGACATACCTTTGATTCTATATCGCCACCTTTTAGAAACTGCTAGGACTATTATTGATGTTGGTACAGGTGATTTTGTACTTTGTGTAGGTTATGAAATGATTCTTCTTCAAGCACATGATTCTGTGAGAGTCTCTAGGGATCGGGAAGATTTTAAATGTTCGGTGAATGTCAGTAACCATGTGGCTCAACCTTTTTTACAGGAAATTCCTCCTGAAAGCATGATGGACCCATGTTTCAGTCAAGGTGACAGAAATAGAACAACTCATGAACCGAATGGTGCAAATCGATGAACTAGATGAATAGCGAACACATGTTAATGAGAAATTGAAAAAGCACAATGAAGAGCCAAAGCAAGCGATGAGGAGCATGTGATTGGAATGAACCAATTTAAGGTTGGGGAAAAAGTACTGCTGGACAAAATGGATGCATGAATTACCATTTGGAGCTTGAGGCAAACGGATTAAACCCATTTACGGTACTGAACGTCTTCCTATACAGTACAGTCGAGGCAACTCATTCGAAGTTCGGCACATTTAAGGTAAATAGTACTTGACTTAAACCTTATCTTGGTAAAATATTTGATAACGAGAAAGAGGAGCTACGACTCTGCGAACCACTGTGACCGTGCGAATACAAGGTAAGCCGAACTTAAACTCTAAGTAAGCGCTTCTCGGGAGGCAACCCGAGTGTTTATCTTCTGCTAATTATTTTAATTTTATTGCATGCTAATTTAAAGTTAAATAAAATAAAAAATGTTTTTGACCCACACAACTTGGATACACGGGCGTATTCTAGGCCGTGCGCACAATAGGGAAATTGACAGTGAGTCGTGCGGCTTTGCGAGGACGTGTGCATGAGGGGGCAAATGACAGAGAGTTACACGGTGTAAAAACATGGCCATCTGAGCTATACGACCTGGACACGCCAACGTGTCCTTGGCCGTGTGAATCTTGAGACTTAATTTTTCCAAATTTTGAAGGTTACACGACCTAAGATCGCCCACACGGCCTTGACACACGGGCTTGTCCAAGTCCATTTGAGTACTGGAGATAATTTTTCAATTTTAATTTCAAGTCAATGAGTTACACGGGTAAGAGGCACAGTTGTGTGTAAGACCATGTGCCCTACATGACCTCTCACACCGCTGTGGGAGAAGCAAAGGATAAAACACACGACCTGGACAGACGGGCGTGTCTGAGACCGTGTGAAGAATAGGCTTGAATTTCAAATCACACACGGGCTGAAATTTCCCCACACGGGTGTGTGACACAGCCGTGCGGCCCAACACGGGCCTTTGCATGACCGTGCCCCCTTTTCAACCTAAAAACCCTAAAATTTTCTTTCACTTTGTCTTCTTCCTCACCTCCTCCCTCGAGCCGTCGCTTGCCCAAGCTCCCCACCATAGCCCCCTATGTCGTCGCCGAACCTCTCCCTCACTAGACTGGCCACCTCATCGCACCTTTATCGCAAAAACCCTCATGCCTTCCTCCCCTTTCCCTTGCTTCTTTTCCTTTTCCCTTTATTTTTCCCCTTGTTTCTCCTTTTACTGTCGACCACCACTAACCCTCTCTTTACCCATTCCTTCCTTGTCGACCAACCCCTGTTGAACGTCTGTCCGCCCCAACCTACCACTCCTTCCTCATTTCCCTCTCTTTGCACCTAGCTCCTCCCTTTCCCCTCATTCATTCACCTAATCGAGCCATCCCCTTACCCACCATTTTCCCCTAATTCCTCCCTCAACTCCCCCACCTCCGAAACACCCCATCATTGACCCAGCATCAAGCACCAGTCCATCACTATTGTAGTTCATCCCCTATCGACCACCGTTGCGTGCACAACCTACTGCCCCTCCTTTGATTTTTCCTCATTTTCCCTATTTTATTTATTTATTTTATTCTTCTACTCAGTTTTATTTTTATTTTATTTTATTTATTCTATTAGTAATTTTATCACTATTGTTTTATTATTGTTTTGCCTGCTACCTTAGTTTTATTCTTTCTGTTATTGTTATTAATTTTATTATTCCTTTAATAGTGCATTTTTATCTGTTTATCATTATTATTATTGGTTGTTTTATTTTTCTTAGTTTTATTATCATTATCTTATTATTATTTTTTATTTTTTATTTGTTTTATTGTTTTGATTATTATTATTGTTATTTCATTATTTATACTTTTAGTTTTCTATTTAGTTTATTTTATTTATTTTTCCCTTAATTATTGTTTTATTACTTCTGAGTTCGTTTGAATCATAATACCTTAAGTACATGGTTTTTGCATGATTAGGTACTAGTACATACTATTTCTATTTAGGCTGCTTGGATTTTGATGTTCGTCATGAGAGGATTGATAGTACTGTATTTTACTGTATTTTAATTGGTGCTGCTTATTTTAGTGCTTTTTTGATATTGGACTATTTTATTTTCAGGCACTAATAAACCGTAATTTATACATATTTTTACCCCATGCTTGACATATTTATGAATGATTTTCCTTGATTTTAGTGAATTTGATGCTCTTAATCTTTTAATTTCATGTTTTATACTCAGAAGATTTTAGAATAGCAAAAAGAGCAAGAAACGGGTCAAAAACGGACAAATTAGGCTTAAAATAGTATTTCAGACGGCCTAGGCACAACCACACGGGTAAACCACACGCCCGTGTGAGGCACACAGGCAAACCACATCCCCGTGTGTCATGGTCATGTCAATATAAATCCAAGTCAGAATTGCACACGGCTTGAGTACTTGCACACGGGCATGGCACACGACCGTGTCCCTGACGAGTCCAAGTCTAGTTCTATTCGGAAAAGGGCACTTTTGAGGGTTTTGAAGCATTCTAAAGCCTATATAAACACCCTAGAAGAGGATTAGAGGGGGACATGTAGAGTTGGAAGCAGAAAATACTAAAGAATAGCCATCGGAATCACCTCGGAGGTAGGATCTACATCAAGACTAAAGATTTCCATCCAATTTCCTAGAAGTTCTTTGGGTTTCTTTATGTTTTGTTGTTTTCCAATCTTTGAGATGTTTTCCATTATTATTATAAACTAAACTCCCTAAATACCTAAGGGAGATGAAACCTAAGACGAATCTTATTACTCTTTGATTTATATGATAAATATTTGTCTTATTTTTAATTGTGAGTTTTAACCCTTACTTTAATATTCCAGGATATTAATTCAGGTTCTTGATGTGCTTATTCAGTGGAGCAAAAGTCCCTGTTTAAGAGTAGATAATTCATAATTAAGCGGAGTTGCATGCAATCCTAGAGATAGGATGACATAAATTTGCTGGATTAGAGTCAAATCTAATAAGGGAATTCATAGATCAAGTTAATGCGACAATAGGGGCTTTAATTCGAAAGAGATTTCGATTAATCAACCTAGAGTCAGTTGTTTTTAGTCTTGAAAGGGATAATAATATAAATCAGGGATTTCTACAAAATAAGTCAAGTAAATAAATCGTCTAAGTCAAAGGTAATAAGTGAAGTCTAGGTGGATTCTCTCTTGGGTATTGTCTTCTCTATTGGTTTTTCTAAATTATTTTACAACTTTCATCTCTGTCGTAATCTTAGTTAAATTAGAAAATTAGTTTAGTTTAAAAACACTCTTTAATTCTTAGGTTAGATAATAAAAAGATAGTAATTAGTACTTTTAATCCTCGTGGATACGATATTTTCGGTCTCACCATAACTATACTACTGTTCAATAGGTGCACTTGCCGTAACTCGAATTTTTAGTTAGTTTCATGACCATCAAGTTTTTGGTGCCGTTGCCGGGGACTAAGATATTAGGAACGCATAATTTTTATTACTTTAGCCAATTTTGTTTTTAGTTTTATTGCAATTTAATTTTATTTTGCTTAAATTACTAAATTTTCTTTTATTTACTTCTGGCAGGTTTTTATAGTTTATTACTAGAAGAAACCCGTCAGGACCTCTACTTTTTGATAGTGAGATCAAAAGCACAGCTCGCAAAAACCGAAGAGAAATAATGCGAGGCCTACGATACATAGAGGAAGGGCAAGAGGATGATATTCAAACCACAACCGAGGAGATGGCTGATAATCAAAATAATCCGTTACCTCCTGTGGTTGCTGCAAACCCAGTAAATCAGGATCCTGCTCCTCGTACTATGTATGATTATGTTAAACCTACATTAACAGGAACTGAATCGAGTATAGTTAGGCTTGCTGTTGCTGCAAATAATTTTGAATTACAACCTAACACAATTCAAATGATAGAACAGTTTGTTTAGTTTGATGGTTTGCAGGATGAGGATCCAAACACTCATTTAGCAAACTTTCTGGAATTCTGCGACACTTTTAAGATCAATGGCGTTTCTGATGATGCCATTCACCTTCGGTTGTTTCCATTCTCATTGAGGAACAAAGCTAAACAGTGGTTCAACTCGTTACCATGAGGGTCAATTACAACTTGGGAACAAGTGACCGAAAAATTTTTACTAAAATATTTTTCGCCAGCTAAAACGGCTAAATTAAGGAATGATGTTTCTTCTTTTGTGCAGATGGATTTAGAAACACTTTATGATGCATGGGAGAGATACAAGGACTTATTGAGAAGGTGCCCTCACCATGGTTTACCCCTTTGGCTACAAGTTCAAACTTTCCACAACGGTTTGAATCCCTCGACTAGACAAATGATTGATGCAGCTGCTGGTGGGACTATTAATAATAAGACACCTGAAGAGAATTATGAGTTTATAGAAGAGATGTCACTGAATAACTATCAGTGGCAAGTCATGAGAACGAAGCCGACGAAAGTTGCTGACATTTTCAGCCTTGATGCAGTTACTATGCTATCTAAACAGGTAGAAATTTTAAATAAAAAGATTGATGGTTTGTATGGTTCTACTTAGGTACATCCATGATGAGGTGTGATTCAAATGGAGGAGGAGTACATAACACAAAATATCAATCCTTCAACCTTGCCACTGAGGAGGAACAAGTCCATTATATGGGTAATAATAATTCTAGAACTTGAAATAACCCGTATAGTAACTCTTATAATGCAGGTTGGAGGAATCATCCTAATTTCTCTTGGGGTGGTCAAGGAAATCTAAGACCTAAGACCACAACACCCTCCAGGTTTTCAACAACCACCTTACCAACAGGAGAGGAAGCCGAACCTTGAGGAGATGCTAACAAAATTCATCGCGGTATCCAGAACACGTTTCCCAAACATTAAGATGGCTTTGAAAAATCAGCAAGCATTGATTCAAGGGCTCGAAACTCAAATAGGACAGCTTGCTAAGTTGATTTTCGAAAGACCACAAGGTAGTTTGCAGAGTAATACTGAAACTAACCCAAGGGAGTAGCTTAATGCGATTACTGTTCGAGATGAAGAGGGGTTAGTTGAACCTAAACCAGAACCGAGGCAAGGACTTGTGGTAAGTAAAGGTAAGGATAAAGTGGACCACAATGAGCAAAAATCGGTAAGTAGAGAATATAAACCTATTACAACAAGTGATGTCAACACAGGATGAGCCAGACACTATTACTTTCAGACTCAGCGGCACGACGCGTTATATGAGTGTCCTAGAGTTCAGAGCTGCATTAGGACTCTACATTGAGGAGTTCATGCATGCCGAGGGCTTCCTCACTTTATATCAACACATCTACAACTTTCCTTTTTTATGGTAGGCAGACCTTACTATAAGTATGACACCCTATGATGCGAGTCGATCGAAGGTGACTTCCCTACTTTCGACTTTACTCTATATTCATGCCATATTGGCTCACACTTTAACCAGTCGGAGGGAAAACAGCAATGTCGTCGGTACAACCGACGCTTATTTTCTATGGAGTATGGCCATGGGGCGCACCTTTGTTCTTGACTACTTCTTCGCCCTAGCTCGCCACCATCTGACAAAGTGCAGTAGGAAGGGTCTTATATGTTTAGGCCCTTATGTGACTCAACTCGCATAGCATTTTGACATCCTTGACACTTTGGAGTAGTCCTCTTCCTTCACACTTGTTGGATAGATAGTATCAGTTACATGAGGATGATCGAGTAACTGCATGGCGTGAATCCTCCTCAATACTGATTATCTTATTCTGACCCTCAGAATGAGTATGTGGACTTCATTGATGATGTCGGGTTCCACTACAAGGGTCCAATTCATCCTCTATCTCAGAGTCACTGTCCTACTACTTCTGCTGCCACCTTAGCGGACCTTTTCGAGCGATTCACTCATTTCGAGCGATATTGTTTTGAGTGGTTCGATAGTATTGATGCAACTTTGCAACAGATCTGTCAGCACGCCCATATATCTTCTTTAGCACTGGTGCCTCACGATCACGATGCCTCCGACGATGAAGACCACTAATTTTAGTTTTATTTTAGTTTTTTATTTTTTATTTTAGTTGTTTTATTTTTATTTTATTAGATTTATTTTATTTATTATCTTTTGAACTATGTTTTTTTAATTTTATGGTTGTTTCTAATCGAGTTTGTAACCTCTTAATTTTATTTATTATTTGTGTTTATTTTCTTATTATTTTGGTCGAAGCTATACACTACATTTAGATTTGCCTTGTAACGCCCTAAATTTTTTATTTTTGACTTTTTACGATTTTCAGGCTTGGAAGTGTCTGAATTTTTGGTTCGTGTTATTTTGGCTTAAATGTATGTTGGGTTAAGTAAATATGAGTTCTAAGGTGTGTTAGGGAGGTCCTAAGTTCAGGCTGTGACTTGGGCTAAATTTGGGTTTTTAATTAAATTAAGCCTAACTTGAGGTCAGTGGGCTTATAAGGAATTGTTGGTAAAAAATTAACAGAATGGGTTTGCTAGTCTAGTGGTTAAGTGATAAGGGATTACGCTCAGGGTCTGGGGTTCGATTCCCTGCAGCGG
This sequence comes from Gossypium hirsutum, assembly GCF_007990345.1. Taxonomy (NCBI): domain Eukaryota; kingdom Viridiplantae; phylum Streptophyta; class Magnoliopsida; order Malvales; family Malvaceae; genus Gossypium; species Gossypium hirsutum. Next base: position 101,319,105 of record NC_053436.1, on the reverse strand, counting down.
CGTTAGGATTATTTTTGCTGCAAGTTTCAGTAAGCGTTGGGCTTTTAAAATTCTGAGTTGTGGGTTTTAAGGGAAAAACCTAGGGTTATCTTTTCGCTCCTCCTTTTTGGCAAAATAGTTTTTACTTGCCGTCTTCTCTTTTCCCCAAAAATTCCTTTTGCTGTCGAGATTTCTTATTCTCCTTCTCCTCTCCATTCGTTTTTCTTTCCTTTTCGTTTGGCTTGGTGCTTTGTTAGTAGATTTCGTCGATTCGGTAAGTATCGCTATATGTAAGTTATGTATTTTCTGTTAGAGATTGTTAAAAGAGGTTTTGGTTACTGTTTAGAGGGGATTCAAGGATCTGTGGATCATTAATCGGGGTTCTAAACAGCAAGGAAACACCATTCTTCATCGAAGGTAAGTAGATCTCGAGTTTTGGGTTTTATTCAATCTTAGCTAAATCAATTTAAGTGATTGTTTTGGGCTTAACTTTGTCAATCTTAGGCTTTGGAGTGCTCGTGGTTGGATTAGTAGTGAAAATGAACTAGGTGCGTACTCCGATTGCATAGAAAACGAGTTTCAACGAAAGCCAAGAAACCAGTCTGTCGACACCACAAGGGCGTGTAGCCTGCCCATGTGGTAGGTTGCATCGCGAGACACAGGCGTTTGACAGACGAGCCAGGTCGTACGCACACCACACGGACGCAACGGACACGAGCGTGTGAGGCTGGCAAGGCCGTGTGTGAGGCACGGGCTCGACCATTTGGGCCGTGTAGACCGTACGAGTGTGTGGGTCACACGGCTGAACCACACAGGCGTGTGGGTCTTGGGCCAGGCCGTGTGATCCACACGGGCAAGACTAATTCGAGCCGTTGTGAAGAGAAGAAAGTCTGAGAGGCGATTAGCCTATTATCGGGCAGTTACGCTGCATATATCTGTTATGTACTATTTTACAGTACCACTTGGTGTGTAGGGCTGGATGGGTCGATTTTATCCCCATACTTGGTGTGTAGAACTGGGTGGGTCGATTTTATCCCCACATGGTGTGTTGGGTTGGACGAAGATAGTGTGTAGGGTTGGTGGGCATGATTTCTGTTCTCTGATATCTGATTTGATCTGCATGCAATATCTGTAAGGCTAAGGTCAGATATCTGTATTTTGTTATCTATTTTTATGCATGCTGTTTGTGGGGATGTACACACTGAGTTTGGAAAACTCACGTCTTTATTTATTTTATGTCAGATAATCCTCAGCAGTAGATGGATCGGTATGGCAGAGGGCTCGATGGTGACCACTGTTGGACATTTATGGATGAATGATTTCTGATTTCTGATTTCTGATATCTGATCTGATCTGCATGTGATATTTGTAAGGCTAAAGGCGAATATCTATATTCTGTTATTTATTTGTATGCATGCTATTTGAGGGGATGTACACACTGAGTTTGCAAAAACTTACCCCATTATTTATTTTATGTCAGGTAATCCTCAGCAGTAGATGGATCGGTGTGGCAGAGGGTTCGATGTGACCACTGCTAGACATTTAAGGATTTGTGAGTAACATTCTATTTTGTCTGCTTTATTCTAAATATTTATTTTTGGGATTAAAATGACTTGAACTTGAACTATTTTTAAGTTTATTTTGGGATTTTAAACTATTAAGCTATTGATTAATGAATTAATGGTGTTTTAGCTTCCGCGATAATGAAATGTGTTCACCTAATAATAGGATTGGAGATTTTACGACTTAAGTAACGATAATGAACTGAACGATTTTTAACTTGCTAAGATTTTCTAAAAACACTCTCATGTTACACCGTCAGATTCAGCCATAATGTCTAGGCTGGATTTAGGGTGTTACATTTAGTGGTATCAGAGCCAGGTTTGCAAAAGTCGGCTGTGGATTTGGGTTTCAAAAGTTGGGTTTAAAGAAAATGATTTGTGAAATAATTAGAAATATTTTTGACAATAAGTATGTGGTACATCGAGCCTCCAGCACTGATCCTGTAAGTTCTCTGAAACTTTGATATGTATTATCTAAAAGCATGCTTAAAATGAAACATTGTCTATTTTAATCTGAAATACTATTGATACGTGATCTTCGTGATAGGTTTTAAATATTTATAATGAATCGTTCTTGCAAATAACTATTATCACAATGAAGGCAAGTGTACCTATCGTACAGTAGTATAGCTTTAGCAAGACCGGATTATCGAACCCAAAGGAGCTATGAGTACTAGTAATTACTTTCTTTTTATTATCTAGCCTAAAAATAAAAGGGTTTTGTTTATCTAACAAATTAATTAAACTAAGAAATCACAGAAAAGAAATTTGGGGAAAATACTTTTTTGGAAAACTTGATTGATTAAGACAATACCTAAGGAAAAATCCACCTAGACTTCACTTGTTATTTGACTCTGAATCGGACGATTTATTCATTCAACTTGTTCCATAGAGATTCCTAAGTTATATTATTATCTCTCTCGAGGCTAACAACGTCTAACCCTAGATTGAATAATTGAAATCTCTTTCTAATTAACGCCCTATGGTTGCATTAACTCGATTTATGGATCCCCTTATTAGGTTTTACCCTAATCCGACAAAATATTGTCACCCTATCTTTAGGAGCGCAATCAACTCCGCTTAATTATGACAAATATACTATTAGACAGAGTCTATTTCTCCTCCGAATAAGAGCTTAACTTGAATCAATATCCTGGAATATCAAAACAAGAATTAAGAACACATAGTTAAGAACAAATCAAATATTTATCATACAATTCATATAATAATAACAAGATCCGTCTTAGGTTTCATTCCCCTTAGGTATTTAGGGGTTTTAGTTCATACTAATGAAAGAACACATCTCAAAAGAATAAGAATAACAAAACATAAGAAAACCCAAAACTATTGAGGGAATCTGAAGGGAGATCTTCAGTCTTGATGGTGATCAATCGGCTTTTCTTGAGCAATTCCTTGCTTCCTCCTGTGCGTCCCCCCTTCTCCTCTTCTAGGGTGTATTTATAGGCTTCGGAATGCCTAAGAGCCCTCAAAAGTGGCCTTTTCTGAATAGGACTTTACTTAGGGACACGCCCGTGTGCGATTACTTCAGGCCGTAGTTAAGCCTGTTAAATAGGCACGGGTGTGTAGTCTACCCGTGTGAGTCGTGCTTTGATTCTGCCAAATTGAAACGGCCGTGTGGCCTGCCCGTGTGAGGAAGTCCAGGCCATTTTGATTTCGTATGTTGGCCCATTTTCTCTGTTTTTGGCCCGTCTCTCGTTCCTTTCACTCTCCCATGCTCACCTAAGGAAAAATCTAAGGAAAAATCATCCATAAAATGTGTTAAGCATGGGGGTAAAGAATGTATAAATTACGGTTTATCAAATACCCCTACACTTAAGCATTTGCTTGTTCTCAAGCAAAACCCTCAACTCACAATCAAAATAAATTCTTCTTAACTTTATAATTCTTATCAATAATATCTCAAACTAATCCATAAGTAATCAAACATTGAAAATTTGACTAAAAGAACATCAAAGTTTCAGACATTCCAAGTTGAGCATTTTATCATGAAAACATTGGTGTCTCCCCTCATCTAAGTAATTACCTTTGATTCAAAATATCACAGAGTTTCACATCCTCACTAAAGATTCACTCAAATCAATCGAGGTGTTTAAGGACAATAAATGAAGCACTCAATAGTCAATAATGAAAAGTCATTACCATAGGCTTGCATGAAAATCAAATCTCCACCACTATAATTTGAGATGAAACATTAATCAAAAGGTCTTTAGAGGGTTGTTACGTGGCTCTGGTTAGAGGGTGTGGTCACAAGCTGAAAGAAAGGGTTAGAATCGAGATTGAATTGAAAAATTGTCTAACTAAAAAAATGACTAGTCATCAATTGCGTACAACAGAGCTTTTTCTCAGAAAATGAAATTTAACTTCTTTAGCTCATAAGATCACTACTACTACTATGTATACATGTATATATATTTAAGAACAAATCAAATTACAAAATAGAATAAAACATAGTTAAGCAACTATTCCAAATCAAATCTCGACAAAAATAGGGATAAAATTAATTTAAGAGATTTCAAAAATAATGAGTTATGGGTTAATATTGAGGGTAAATCAATGAATGAGTTGTTAGGCTCAAGGGGGTTCATTAAAGATTAATTATGAAGGTAGGCTTTTATGGAGTGAGTGGGTTAAACCTAAGTGCCTTTATCATTTTGACATATCATATCAAATGGTGTGGTCTTGACTTGCATAATCAAGCAAGTTCTGGAATAACAATTCAATACTGACGCACTCATAATGAAAGTGAGCATGAAAGAAATAATAGATGCTCTAAAGGCTCAAGATCTCACAAAATTATAGCTTTTTGATGTTTAAACTTGTGAATTCCAACTCAAAATAATACCTAAACTTGGGGAAACAGCCTAAAAGTTTTTAATTCTTCAAAAATCAACTTATCGTGCTTGATTCTCTAATGTCTTAAAGTTTAAACCTTCAATGTATAAATGCCTATGTTTTAATTCAAGACATATCAATAAAAATCATAAATTAATCAAAATTCATTCCAATAGTGATATGAGTATTTCACGTAAGAATAAGACAATATTCAGGGGTTTCAAATGGTGATATAAAAGACCCCCCACACTTGAGATGTACATTGCCCTCAATGTACAACGATAGATATTTGAAAAGGACAGATATATAATCATAAGATAGTGAGAGAAGTGAAACTTCCTGAGTGATGAATGAATTCCTCGAACTGGAGTTTTGGAGAGTAATTGGCGTTAGAGTGGAGGATACTTCGGTGGTGCTAGAGGTTTATTAGTCCATAAGTCTTGCGCCAAAAGAATATTATATCTGGTGGTAGCTATGGTCGTGGTCGAGCAGGACATGGCAGTCGTGGAGAACCTTTCCCGGTGGAGTTTTTAGTTCCTCTATGATGATGAGCTTAGGAACTCTTTATAATTGTGATAGAATCAGGAACTTTTTAGGGAATATATAAGGAAGAATAATTACTTGATATGAAATAGCCGAAATTCAAAATTGTTAAATAAAAATTATAAAACCTAATAAAGATAAGCTTAAAGAAAAATAAAAAGTAGTCTTAAAGTAGAATAAAAGTAAAAACATAAAATAATAAATAAAAGTTTTTAAACATCTTCATCGCTAGATGGTTCGCGAGGTGAGGGTGGCGATGAGATGTAGAAGTGCTGACAAATCTGGTGTAGTGTAGCATCAATGTGATCAAAGTGCTGAAAACACTGCTGCTCGAATCGAGTTAAGCGCTCAAAGATGTTAGCGTATGAAGCCACCACATGAACTAGACGAGAAGGAGGTGGTGGCTGAGCTGGTGGGTCCTCATGACGTGGAGGGATATCATCAGTAATGTCCTTGGGTTCTCCCTCCTCGGTTGATTGGGCGAGGAGATACTGAGGAGGGTGGGTTCCTTGGCGCTTCTCGATGATCCTCATACTAAGCATGCTTGAGATGCCTTGTGGGGAGATCTAGCCAATAAAAGTAAGGGAGGATGATTGGACTTCTGTGTTGAGGAGCTCGAAGTGCAGTGCCAGTCGAGTCACGTAGGGGCCAATAGAGATGACCCCCTCTGATGCCGCTCTGTCTGGTGGCGAATGGCGAGGGCAATAAAGTAGGTGAGGTCGAGTACATGTTCGTTCGCCATGCTCTATAGAAAGTAGGCATCGTGAGTGTTGACTATGCCGGTGCTCTCTCGACGTCCTGTCAAAGTATGTGCCAAGATGGCGTGTAGGTACCTCAAGGAGGGAGAGAGAGCTGATGCCTTGGAGCAACTCGGGTCGTTGGTGGCTAAACCGGGGACTAAAGCATTCTAGCACTTCGAGAGAGAGTAGTGGATGTGGCGACGGAGAGTGTCGAGGTCGTTCTCATCCATGAACTCCTCTGTGTACAGGCCCAAAGCTATACTAAACTCGGGCACACTCAACTGGCGGACTAAACCGCCGAGGCGGAACTGGACTGTTCCAGGATCATCAAAGTTGGTCATGACGTTTTAAACATGAAATGTCGAGCAAATTTCAAGTGTGAGCTCAAGGTACGTCAGCTCGATGATCGTAAAGAAGAGGTCCCATGGATCAGTTGTCAGGAGTGCTCATACATCGTCAGCCAACAGGACTTGTTCAAGCGCTGTCCAGTCAATACAGTGGCCCACACCTAAAGGTCGGGCCCGTAAGATTTGGAATAGTTCCTCCTGATTGCTAGATGGAAATTAGAGGTATGGGTGGTGAATTTCCGCGGTAGGGCCCGAAGAATACGCCCCTTTCCGCTTTTTTGAAGTGGGGACAGTAGTTTTCTTACCACGTGAGCTTGACATGGTATGCCTGCAAGAAGAACAAAGAATATAACATAACTAACTAACTAAAGAAGTAGTCATGAATATAGTTAAACTAACCAGTCCAACCAATAATACTCAGCAGTTTAATCTAAATGATAGAAGTTTATATAGCAATTGACATAATAAAAGCATGATTATTTTCAACATGAAATGACTGAACTAGACTCTATGGGAACACACAAAAAGAATGAATGTATCAGAAAGCATTGACTAAAATGACAAAGAATAAACGTATAAGCATGACTACAGTGAGAACTATGAATATAAATAAAAAATCTGCCAAATAAAACCATAAGAATCATAAAATTACTAAAAGAGTAAACAAATGCTAAAAAGATGGGAATGGGTGTCGAAAATAGAGCTGGAGGATGTGCACGGGCATGGCAAGGAGGCCGTGTGGACTTGCAGTATCTAGGGTTAGGGATTTTGGGTGAAGAAGATGATGAATAGTGAAGGGTATTTATAGATTTTGGGACACACGGCCAGGGGACACTCCCTAATTTTTACCCGTGTGATTCGCAAATTTTGAATTTGGGCGCATCTGACATTTTGCCCATGCCCGTGTTCCTTGGGCGTATGGGTGCACACGGCCGTGTTGCACGGCCATGTTTGTCTTCGTTCGCTTCTCCCACGCCCGTGTATGTAGGCCCACGCCCGTGTTGTTTTGGCAGGTTCGCTCACGGTCCTAACGTACGGTCGTGGCAACTTATTATATCCCGTGTTGGGGAAAAATTTGCTCTGTTTTCACATGGCCTAAGGCACGCTCGTGTGCTTGGCCGTGTGTATTTTGGAAAGCCTGCGTTCCATGAGTCGGTTAGTATGTTAGATGTTAAACTAAAATTTAAAGAAATTAATATTGTTAGTGCTCGGGTTGCCTCCCGAGAAGCACTTATTTATAGTCTAAGCTTGACTTACCTCTCAAGTGTGTGATCATGGTGGTTCGAGGAGTTTATACTCCTCATTCCTTCTATGAATCCCATCAAAATAAGGTTTTAGGCGGGTATTGTTTACCTTAAAACTGCCAAATTTGGGATGACTTACCTTGACTATACCAAATGGGAAAATGCTAAGTACCATAAGAGGAATTGCTTCATTCGGTTTGGCAGTGTCAATGTGAGGATCTGCGGCATCTAATGAAACTTTATCTCCAACTTTAAGTTGATTTGGTGAGGCATTAAGCTCGTTCTGGCGTAGTTTTGGTTTATCATGTTTTCTCAGTTTAAATGTCAGCCATTCATCTAACTCCTCGATTCGTAACCTTCATTCTTCATAGGTAGATTCTTTGTTGTGGATTGAACATTGCTCATGTGTGTCCTTCGAACTTATTTCCTGCAAAATAGGTTGCACTGTATGATCAGTCTTAGTAGAAAAATTTGCACAATCACCTTCAATTTTTGATGTGTTGTTCGGGTTGAGACCTTGAAGGTTGATTGTTTCGTCTCCTACACGAAGTGTGAGTTCACATATGCTAACGTCAATAATTTTTCTAGCAGTTGCTAAAAAGGGCCTTCCCAAAATTAAAGGAACAGTACTATCCTCTTCTATGTCTAAAACAACAAAATCAACTGGGAATATAAATTTTTCAATTTTAACGAGTACGTCTTCAATGATACCCCTAGGAAATCTGACAGTTTTATCTGCTAATTGAATGCTCATCCTAGTTTGTTTGGGTTTCCCTAGACCTAGTTGCTTAAACAATTTGTAAGGTATAACATTGATACTAGTCCCTAGATCAGCCAACGCATTATTAACATCTAAACTACCAATTAAACAAGGAATCGTAAAACTCCCTGGATCTTTTACTTTGTTGGGTAGCTTATTCTGAAGAATGGCTGAGCAAACCGCGTTTAGCTCTACATGCGACCTTTCATCTAACTTTCGTTTATTTGCTAGAAGCTCCTTTAAAAATTTGACTGCGTTTGGCATCTGCGAAAGTGCTTCAATAAACGGTAAGTTAATATGTAGTTTCTTTAAAAGTTTAAGGAATTTACCAAATTGTTCATCTAAGCGGTCTTTCCTTGTCGCATTGGGGTATGGCACGCAAGGTTTACATTCTGGACTTAAAGATTTTTGTTCGTGTTGGCCCACCTCATTCTTACCTTTACTTACCACCGGTTCTGGCCTTGGTTTTGCCACTAACCCTTCCTCATCATGAATGAAAATTGCGTTGAGTTGCTCCCTTGGGTTAGATTCAACGTTGCTAGGTAGGTTACCTTGTGGTCGTTCGAGAATCAACTTAGCAAGCTGTCCAATTTAAGTTTCGAGCCCCTGGATTGATGCTTGTTGATTTTTAAGTGCCGTCTCGGTATTTTGAAAACAAGTCTCTGACACCAAGATGAATTTGGTTTGCATCTCCTCAAGGTTCAGCTTTTTCTCTTGCTGGTATGGTGGTTGCTGAAAGCCTGGAGGGGGTGGTGATTTCTGATTTCCTTGGCTTCCCCATGAAAAATTTGGGTGATTCCTCCAACCTAAATTGTAAGTATTGCTATAAGGATTGTTTTGAGATCCAGGATTATTACCCATGTAATTTAACTGCTCGTTCTCCATGTTGTGGCCATAAAATGGGTATTCTCCATGTTCGTTCCCCATGAAAGCCTGGAGGGGATCGTTGTAGTATAGTGGTGAGTATTCCCGCCTGTCACGCAGGTGACCCGGGTTCAACCCCCGGCAACGGTGCCAAAATCTTGATACGTGATATTCGCGACAGGTTTTACATATTTATAATGAATCGTTCTTGAAACTAACTATTATCACAATAAAGGCAAGTGTACCTATCGAACAGTAGTGTAGCTTTAGCAAGACCGGGTTATCGAACCTAAAGGAACTAAAAGTACTAATCTCAACTTTCTTTTTATTATCTACCCTAAAATACATAAAAGGGTTTTGTTTATCTACTAATTAATTAAACTAAGAAATCACAGAAAATGAATTTGGGGAAAATAATTTTTGGAAAATTTGATTGATTAAGACAATACCTAAGGAAAAATCCACCTAGACTTCACTTGTTATTTGACTCTAAATCGGATGATTTATTCATTCAATCTTGTTCCATAGAGATCTCTAAGTTATATTTTTTCTCTCTCGAGACTAACAATGTCTAACCCTAGATTGAATAATTGAAATATTTTTCTAATTAACGCCATAGGGTTGTATTAACTCGATCTATGGATCCCCTTATTAGGTTTCACCCTAATCCGGCAATATCTTGTCACCCTATCTCTAGGCGTGCAACCAACTCCACTTAATTATGATAAATTTACTCTTAGACAGGGTTTATTCCTCCTCTGAATAAGAGCTTAACTTGAATCAATATCCTGGAATATCAAAATAAGAATTAAGAACACATAATTAAGAACAAGTCAAATATTTATCATACAATTTAGATAATAATAACAATATCCATCTTAGGTTTCATTCCCCTTAGGTATTTAGAGGTTTTAGTTCATACTAATGAAAGAACACATCTCAAAAGAATAAGAATAACAAAACATAAGAAAACCCAAAACTATTGAGGGAATCTGAAGGGAGATCTTCAGTCTTGATGGTGAATTGATCGCTGTGATTCGTGACAAGTAATAAATATTTATAATGAAGATCAAACCTAGACTAACTATTATTAAGATAAAAAGGCAAGCGCACCTATTGAACAATAGTATAGTAATGGCAAGACCGGAATATCATACCTAAGGGAACCAAAAGTACTAGTAATAACTATCTTTTTGTTATCCAACCTAGAAATAAAAGGGTTTGTTTAGTAAACTAATTATTTAAACTAATTAACCAATTTAATTAAAGTGAAGAGAGAATTTGGAAAAAGACTTGAAGAGAAGAAATTAATAAAGACGACACCCAAGGAGAAATACACCTAGATTTCACTTGTTATCTGACTCTGAACTGGACGATTTATTCACTTGACTTGATCCGTGAGACTCCCTAACCTATGTTATTATCCCTATTCAAGACTAATAACATCTAACCCCTAGATTGAATAATCGATTTCTCTAATTAACACTCTAGGGTTGCATTAACTCGATCTATGGACTTCCATATTAGGTTTCACCCTAATCCAGAAAAATCTCGTAACCCTATTTCTAGGTGCCCAATCAACTCCGCTTAATTATGTCGAATATACTCTTATACAGGGTCTATTACTCCTCTGCATAAGCACATTAAATCATGAATTAATACCCGAAATATTAACTCAAGCATTAAGAACACATAATTAAGAACAAATCAAGTATTTATCATAGAGTTCAGATAATAATAACAAGATATATCATAGGTTTTATCCCCCTTAGGTATCTAAGGCATTTAGCTCATAATAAAATAAGAGTACATCTCAAAATTATGAAAATAACAAAACATAAAGAAAATTCTAAAACCCCAGAAGGAATTCTGAGAGAGATCTTCAATCTTGGAGTAGTTCCGGCTTTTGAGATGGATTGTCTGGCTTCTTTCAAGTAATTCCTAGCGTATGGTTCTGTATTCCAGAAAAGTTCTGGCAAGAGGGGCCATTTTTTAGGTCATATTTAGGGTGTTTATATAGGCTTTGGGTTGGCTTTCTTCCTCTTTAAGTATCTTTTGTCATGTAAAATACAACTATTTGAAAAAGGGACACGCCCGTGTGCCACAGCCATGTGACGTGATTCTATTCGTTAAATTGCACACGGTCGTGGTGGCTCAATGGCCAGGCTGTGTGAATCGTGAAAACCTTGGTCGACACCCCCGAAGGCCACGGGCGTGTGAAATACCCGTGTGGCAAGGCTTAGGCCGTGTGGTCTTCTCGATTTGGTCTGTTTTGTCCCTTTTTAGCTCGTTTTTGGCTCCTTTTAACTCTTGGTGCTCTCTTGAGTACAAAACATGAAATAACCTGATTAAGAGCACCAAAATCCACAGATCTAGTAATAAACCTCCATAAATATGCTAAGTATTTGGGGTATAGATATGTATAATTTGGCGTTTATCAAATACCCCCACACTTATACATTTGCTTGTCCTAAAGCAAAATTCTCATTTACTGTTAGAATTCATTCCTCTCAATCACATAATCATTACTGATAATGTTACAAGTTATTCCACAGAAAATCATATAGTGAGAATTCAACTATAGCGGCATTAAAAGTCTCAAACAATCTAAATCGAATATTTTGATAATAAAATTATAGGTAAGATCCTTCCTTTAAGTAATTAACTTTAGTCCTAAATACACAAGAGATGACATCCTCACTAAAGATTCACTCAAATTGCTCAAAGTGTTTAAGGGTCAAGATTAAACACTCGATTATCTAACATGAAAAGTTATTACCATAGGCTTGCATGAAAATCAAATCTCCACCACTTGTAAATGATACGATACACTAATCAAAAGGTCTTTGTATGGTTGTAATGGGGTTTAGGTTACAGGTATGGATATAGGTCGAAGAACAGGGGTTAGAATCGAGATAATTTCAATATGTTACCCCACTATCAAAAACTTAATTACTGAATCACAATCAAATAGCTATAGCTATTTTATATGAGTTCATGACAACTTTAGCTTGTTGAGAATTACACATTTTTTTTAAGAACAAATCAAATTAATAAAATACAGAAATTATACTTCATGATTCAGTAACGAAAAAAGGTGAACATAGTGAGGTAACAATATTAAATTCAATCTCGATAAAAAGGGTCAAATTAAGTAAGAGGATTTCAACAATAATGGGTTAATGGGTTAATGATGAGGGTTAATCAAAGAAAAAGGTTAATAGGCTCAAAGGGGATTCACTAAGGGTTTAATTATGTGGGAAGGCTTTTTATGGAGTTAATGGGTTAAATCCTAAGTGCCTTTATCATCTTAGTATATCAAAACATACATGTGGTCTTGACATGTATAATCGCAGCAAGTTCTAGAATAACAATTCAATGTTGACACACTCAAACCACAAAAGAAGTGAGTAAGAAAGAAAGCTATATGCTCAAAAGGCTCAAAAATCTCACCAAAAATTTGGGTTTTTGATATCATTCTTGTATACTTAAGATTTCAAGATAATACCTCAATTTAGGAAAATAATCTAAAAAAAATTTAGTTCTCAAAATATCAACTTATCATGCTCGATTCTCTAATGTCCTATAATCAAATAATCATGCATAATTCCCATGGTCTAATTCATGACATACCAACAATAGTTATAGATCAATCAGGATTCATTCTATCAATATTATGAGAAAATCACTTAAGCACAAGACCAAATTCAGGGATTTGAGAATAATGCAAAAAGTTAGGTTCCTTGTTCACCCCCCCACACTTAAGATGTACATTGCCCTCAATGTACAAAGATAGACTATTCAACATAAAGAAAATCACAAGAGGGAAACAGGTGAAACTCCCTGTTAGGAGGATGCGGAGCTTGATTATGAGGCTGGAGTGTCTGGGGAAAGTAATAGCTGCCATTGTTCTTGGCTAGATGAAGAAATTGGGACATTGAACATGGCATTCATGAGGTATTGTTTCCCATTTGTTTCCTCATTGCGTAAAATATTCCTTGCAGCTTTGCTTGGAAGTCTGTAGAATCATGAAGAGCTTATGAAGAGTTGGTGTGGAAGAGAGTGTAGTGGAATTACTTGTTAGAAATACCAGAGAATGGAAAAAAATAAAATTTACTAATATAGATATGTCTTTCAAAATAAGAAAATTGAAATGAAAATAAAAATCAAAAGGAAAACAGGAATAAAATAAAATAAAATAAAACAAAAATAAGAATAAATAATAATAAGAATAAAAATAAAATAGGAGGATTCAAGGATCCTCGTCAGTGGGGCCCTCAGGTAGTGGTGCGATGTAGAAATGCTAGCATAACTACTGCATCATGGCCTGCATATCGTCAATCTGTCGGTCCTGTCACCGATCTCGCTCGTGGATCATCTCGAACTGCATGGTGCGATACTGCTCAAAATGGGCGAGTCGGTCGGAAAGATGTGCCAATGAAGCAGCCGTATGAAGGTCGTTCCCTAGGTGGCACGGTAGAAGGCTCCTCGTGCTGTGGGGGAACATTATCAGGAATGTCCTCAAGATTCTCCTCGTCAATGGCATGAGAGAGACAGTACTGAGGAGTATCGGTCCCACGTCGATGCTCGATCATTCGCATGTGTAGCATAGTCGTGATGCCTTGTGGGGACATCTGACCTATCAGGGTAAGCACTGATGACTAGGTTGCGGTGTTTGAGGAGGCCGAAGTGTCTGGCAAGTCGCGTCACATAGGGCCGATGGAGATCACTCCCTTCCTATGCCGCTCGGTCTGATAGCGAATGGCAAAAGCAATGAAGTAGGCCAAGTCAGTCACGTGTGCATTCGCCATGCACCATAAATAGTAGGCGTCGTGGGTGGTGACAACGCCGGTGCTCTCTCTCCTCTCAGTCAATGTGTGTGCCAAGATGGCATGGAGGTAGGGTAAGGAAGGATCGAGGGTTGAGGCCTTCGAGCGGCTAGGGACGTATGTGGAAGAGAGTGGTGCCAAAGCCTTCCAGCACAAGGAGGGGGAGAGTGGATATTGCGTGGTAGTGCATTCATGTCCTCCTCCTCCATAAACTCATCGGTGTAAAGTCCCAGAGCAACTCCAAACTCTGGGACACTCATCGTACGAACTAGACCGCCTAATTGTAAGTGAATGGTGCTGGGGTCGTCATTGTTCGTCATTACCACCTGTAAATGAAAAGTAGAGCATAGTTCTAAAGTTAGCTCTAAATAAGTGGGCTCGGTAATACCGAAGAACCGTTCTCATGGGTCTATGGCCAGGAGGGCGCGGATGGCATTGACGAGTTGGACATGCTCTATGACAGCCCAGTCGATGTAGCGACCTGTGGTGATGGGTCGTGCACGTAGTATCTGAAATAGCTCCTCCTACGAAGCTTGTGGAAATTCAAAGAACGGGTGCCGAACTTCAGCTGTAGCTCGTACCGAGGAAGAACCCAGTCCCTTACGTCTTTTTGAGGAAGAGACCGCGACCTTCTTACCCCTTGATGACAACATAATATACCTGAAAATACATGAGCATTGATAGAATCCAAGATACATCAATAGTTAAGCAATAGGCCCAAAACTATTATATGCTATTTAATAACTTAAACAATTCAAAATATAGAAAATTGTAAAGCCAATTCCTAACTTGTCTTAAGCAAAATAATATGATATCTATGTAAAGCATGTAGAATACTAATGTAGTAACACAAAGTGGAAAAATAAGGTTGAGGAATTGAACCAAAGGTGATGTAGGGCGGTACACGGGCGTGGTGGCGGCGAGCACGGACGTGTGAAGCATGGAGGAAGCCGTGTGTTGGGAAAAATGAAGGATATAGGGAGGGGGAAATGGGTGTTAATGCAAGTGGAGTGACTTTGAGGGTGGTTTGGAGGTTGGGGAAGGGAGAATCTAGGGAATGGTGGCCGGAATAGGGAGTTGGGGTTTTCGGCTAGGGTTTTGAAAGGAGGAAGAAGATGAACAGTGGTTTGTTTATATAGGGGAGGGGCACATGGCCTAGGGCCATGCCCGTGTGCTGTGAGGGTAGCCTGTGTTTTTCGAATTTTTTCAAATTTGGTTGTGCCCGGCTACTATCATATGCCCATGTGGCTTGGGCGTGTGTGGCACACGGCCATGTCGCATGGTCGTGCCTAGCTTGTTCGCTTCTCCAACGCCCGTGTGGTATGGTAGCACGCCTGTGGTTATTGAATAGGCTCGACCACGGGTGTTAGACATGGGCGTGTCGCACACCCGTGCTGTTTTAACAGGTTTGTCCATGGTTCCTCCACACAAGCGTGTTGCATGCCCGTGTTTTTTTGGCAGGCTCGACCAAGTCCATGTCGCACGACCGTGGCGTTTCATCGTAGCCCGTGTTGGGGAAATCTTTTGCCCTGTTTCACACGGCCTTGAGCACGCCCGTGTTATTGGACGTGTCTCTGTGGAAACACCTGCTTTCAAAATTTCTATTAGTAGGTTAGGAGTTAAATATCAGAATTTAAAGAAATTAATAATGTTAGTGCTCGGTTTGCCTCCCGAGCAGCGCTTATTTATAGTCTAAGCTCAACTTACCTCTCTGTCGAATGATCATGGTGGTTCGAGGAGTTCATACTCCTCATTCCTGCTGTCAATCTTAAAATAAGGTTCTAAACGAGTGTTGTTTATCTTAAAAGTGCCGAACTTAGGATGACTCACCTCTATTGTACCGAATGGAAAAATACTAAGTACCGTAAGAGGGATTTCCTCATTTGGTGTGGTAGTGACAATGTGAGGATCAATGGCATCTAGTAAGACTTTATCGCCTACCTTAAGTTGATTAGGAGAGGTATCAAGCTTGTTTTGGCGTAGTTTCGGTTTATCATGTGTTCTCGGTTTGTGTTCTCGCCATTCCTCTAGCTCCTCTATCCGTAGTCTTCGTTCTTCACGGATGTCTTTGTTCTCTTCATGATAGTAGCGCACTGTCTCTGTTGTCTTGGTTCGAGAAGGTTCCTGCAAGGATGATTGAATATTAGTTTTATCATTGATAGGTTTTATAGCATTATCCTGAGTCTTAGGGGTTTTGATAAATCGTGTGCTTGGACTGCTACTGCGTCGTCACCTGTACGAAGCGTTAGCTCCCCTGTGCCTACATTAAAATGGTTCTGGCAGTTGCTAAATAGGGTCGTCCTAAAATTAAAGGTACCTCGTTATCCTCATCCATGTCTAAGACGACAAAATCTACTGGGTAAATAAATTTATCAATCATAACGAGAACGTCTTCAATAATACCCTTAGGAAATCTAGCTGTTTTGTCAGCCAATTGTATGCTCATCCTAGTCTGTTTGGGTTTACCAAGACCTAGTCGTTTAAACATCTTATATGGCATAACATTTATACTTGCCCCTAGATCAGCTAAAGCATTATTCACAGATAAACTACCAATTAAGCAAGGAATTGTAAAACTCCCTGGATCTTTTAATTTGTTAGGTTAGCTCATCCTTTAGAATAGCTGAGCTGTAACGCCCCTAACCCGAATCCGTCATCGGAATAGAGTTACAGAGCATTACCAGAGTTGCCGATTCATTTATCAGATATTTCATTAATCCGATATCTTTTCTTTTCCACGTTCAAGTCTCGTATTCAAGTCATCCGGATCTTTATAAAGAAATTTGATCGTCATTTTCATTTATTTCATGTTATAATACATTCAACTAATGCTCTAAACAAAATTATCATTTTACCCCTAAACTTTTAATTAATGACGATTTCATCCTTAGGTTAAAATAAAATAAAATAATTGCAATTTAATCCTTATTTCCAGCCGTTATTCTCACACAAATTGATAACAACCTATGAATTCTATAAAATGTCAGAATTTTCCATAATTTCAACACTTTTCAATTTAATCCTTAAAACATGTTTTTCCCTGATCTTGAGCTAAATTAATAATTTCATTCAATTTTGTAATTTAAATAATAAAATAATCCATTTCATGCAAATTGGTCATTTTTAACATTTTTTACAAAATTACCCTTAAAATTTTACTTTTATTCAATTTAGTCCATGAGCCTAAAACATACAAATTAGGCATGCTAGCTGAATATTCATACATATTTTCCTCCTCCTCCTCTCCATTCCACATCCTTAATTTATATAACATGCAATAAGTAATATTATCAATAATTTCACTATTTACTTATGTATATTCAAAACTGTTGATTTGCGTCATAGTCACTAAATTATTTATATCTTAAGTTAAAGAACTCGAAATTAAGATCTGATAATTTTATCTGAAACTAGACTTACTTATATTATTACCATAAAATTTTTAGAATTTTTGGTTTATCCAATAAGTACAGTTTATTCTTTAAATTTGCCCCTGTTCTGCTGTCTGACAGTTCTGACCCTTCTTCACTAAGAGTTAATTATCTCATCGTACGAGATTCGGATGATGTTATCGCTTATTTCTATTGAAAATAGACTCTTTAAGGATTTTAAAAATATAAATTTAATCTCTTAATTATTTTTATCCAATTATTGATGATTTTCCAAAGTTAGAACAGGGGAACCCGAAATCATTCTGACATTGTCTCACAAAACTTATTATATCTCATGATTTACAATTCCATTGCTTACATCGTTTCTTCTATAAGAAACTAGACTCAATAAGATTTAATTTAATATTTTATTCATCCTATAATTAGATTTCTACAATTTTTGGAGATTTTTAAAAGTTAGACTATTGCTGCTGTCCAAAACTGTTTTAGTGCAAAATGTTGATTTTCATTTTGCCCCAAATTTCACAGTTCATACAATTCAATCCTTACTTAATTAACCCCTCAATTAAACTAATTTTCTCAATTAATACTTTTCCTAGACATTATAAGTTATTTCATAACTATTGAAATTCAGAATTTCCACATAAAACTCTAACTTCAAACTCTTTTACAATTTAGGTCCCAAACATTCACTTTCTATTCAATTCTTTCAATAAAATTAGCATATAAACAATTTAAAGCTCTAATTCTATGTCAAATCATCATATACTTCCATCACATATTCATAGAAACTTTCAATTTCTTTCATAGAATCAAGAACTAATGAATTCAACAAATGGACCTAGTTGTAAAAGTCACAAAAACACAAAAATTTCAAGAAATAATCAAGAATTGAACTTACTTGCAATAAAAATATGAAAAACCAGCTTAAGGGAACTCTTCCATGGTGTTTTTGCTGATGAGAATGCATAAAAATAAAGAGAAATCTAGATAATTCCACTTTAGTCCTAGCTTTATTAAGTAAATTTTGCAATTTTGTAATTTTGCCCTTATTTTCTTGGTAATTTCATGCTCTTGCCGTCCAGCCCAAATAGACCTTGGGTCTATTTTCCTTTTAAACCCTCTTTCTTTTATCATTTAAGCTATTTAATCATTTCCCACAATTTTACATTTGATACAATTTAGTCCTTTTTGTTCAATTAGCTATCAGTACTTTAAAATTTCTTAACGAAACTTTAATACTAACTTATTAACACTCCATAAATATTTATAAAAATATTTATGGCTCGATTTAAAATTTTTGAGGTCTCTATACCTCGTTTTCAATTTTAATTATTTTAATATATATATATTTTTGTACATTTCACTATTTCAAAATTTTTCCTAATTTCACATTTAACTTATACTCACTAAATTAATAATATTTCCTACTCATTTGTCGGATTTAGTGATCTCAAATCACTGTTCCAACACCACTGAAAATTAGGCTGTTACATGAGCAGACTGCATTGAGCTTCACATGCGATGTAGCATCTAATTTCCTTTTTTTGCTCAGAAGTTCCCTTAAGAATTTTGCTGAGTTGGGCATCTGTGAAAGATCTTCAATAAAGGGTAAGTTAATATGTAATTTCTTTAAGAGTTTGACGAACTTACCGAATTGTTCTATCTTTCGTCATCGCTTCAGGATATGGCACGCGAGGTTCATGATTCGTACTTACCTGTTTGGGTTCATCATTGGTTACCTCTTCTCGACCTTTGTTCATCGCGTTGTCTTGCTATAATTCTGGATCAAGTGCAACGAATCCTTCCTTTTTTGAGTGCTAATTGCATTGAGGTGTTCCCTCGGATTAGGTTCAATATTACTTGGTAGGCTACCTTGTGGTCGTTCAGAGATTAATTTGGACAGTTGGCCTATCTGAGTTTCGAGTCCTTGGATCGATGCTTGTTGATTCTTAAGTGCTGTCTTGGTATTTTGGAAACAGGTTTCTGACACTGAGATGAATTTAGAGAGCATCTCTTCAAGGTTTGGCTTCTTTTTTTGTTGATAAGGTGGCTGTTGAAAGCCCTGAGGGTTTTGTGGCTTTTGATTCCCTTGACCACCCTAGGAGAAATTAGGGTAGTTCCTCTAACCTGCATTATAAGTATTACTGTATGGGTTATTTTGAGATCTAAAGTTATTGTTACCCATATAGTTGACTTGTTCCTCTTCGGTTGTGGGATTGAAGGATTGGTATTCTGCATGCACACCTCTTCCGCTTGAGTCACACCTCATTACTGGATGTACCTGCGTAGAACAAAGAAAACTATCAATCTTTTTATTGAGAAGTTCTACCTGATTTGACAACATAGTAACTGAGTCGATGTTATAAACACTGGCTGTTTTCGTTGGCTTTGTACTCATAACTTGCCACTGATAGTTATTCAGTGACATCTCTTCTATAAATTCATGGGTATCTTCTGGTGTTTTATTGTTGATGGTTCTGCCAACAGCTGCATCAATCATTTGTCTTGTCGAGGGATTCACACAATTGTAGAATGTTTGAACTTGCAGCCAAAGCGGTAACCCATGGTGAGGGCACCTTCTCAGTAAGTCTTTGTATCTCTCCCATGCATGGTAAAGTGTTTCTAAATCCATCTGCATAAAAAAGAGATATCATTGCGTAATTTAGCCATTTTAGCCGGCGGAAAATATTTTAGTAAAAATTTCTCGGTCATTTGTTCCCAAGTAGTGATAGACCCACGTGGTAATGAGTTCAACCACTGTTTAGCTTTGTTTCTTAGTAAAAACGGAAATAATCAAAGACGAATGGCATCATCAGAAACGCCATTGATTTTGAATGTATCGCAAAATTCCAAGAAATTTGCTAAGTGAGTGTTGGGATCTTCATCCTGCAAGCCATCAAACTGAACAAACTGTTGTATCATCTGAATAGTGTTAGGTTTTAGTTCGAAATTATTAGCAGCAATAGTAGGTCTAACTATACTAGATTCAGTTCCTGTTAAAGAGGGTTTAACATAGTTATACATAATACGTGGAGCAGAATTTTGATTAGCAACAATTGCAGGAGGTAGCTGATTGTTTTGGTTTTCAGCCATCTCTTCAGTTGGGGGTTGAGTTTTGTCTTCTTGCTCATTCTCCGTGTATCGTAAGCTGCGCCTTATCTCTCTTTGATTTCTGTGAACTGTGTGGTCGATTTTTTCGTCAAAAAGTAATAGTCCTGACGGGTTTCTTCTAGTCATAAACTATAAAAAACCTACCAAGAGAAAGAAAAAGTAAATTAATAAATAGTAAAATAAAATAAAATTGCAAGAAAAATAAATGGCTAAAGTAATAAAAATTTAGTGTTCCTAATATTTCAGTTCCCCGGCAACAGCGCCAAAAACTTGATCGCAATGATTCGTGACAAGTAATAAATATTTATAATGAAGATCAAACCTAGACTAACTATTGTCACGACGAAAAGGCAAGCGCACCTATCGAACAATAGTATAGTAATGGCAAGACCGGGATATCGTACCCAAGGGAACCAAAAGTACTAGTAATAACTATCTTTTTATTATCTAACCTAGAAATAAAAGGGTTTGTTTAGAAAACTAATTATTTAAACTAATTAACTAATTTAATTAAAGCGAAAAGAGAATTTGGAAAAAGACTTGAAGAGAAGTAATTAATAAAGACGACACCCAAGGAGGAATACACCTAGATTTCACTTGTTATCTGACTCTGAACCGGACGATTTATTCACTTGACTTGATCTGTGAGACTCCCTAACCTATGTTATTATCCCTATTCAAGACTAATAACGTCTAACCCCTAGATTGAATAATCGAGACTTTTCTCTAATTAACACTCTAGGGTTGCATTAACTCGATCTATGGACTCCCATATTAGGTTTCACCCTAATCCGAAAAAATCTCGTAACCCTATTTCTAGGTGCCCAATCAACTCCGCTTAATTATGTCGAATCTACTCTTATGCAGGGTCTATTCCTCCTCTGCATAAGCATATCAAATCATGAATTAATACCCAGAATATTAACTCAAGAATTAAGAACACATAATTAAGAACAAATCAAGTATTTATCATAGATTTCAGATAATAATAACAAGATCCATCATAGGTTTTATCCCCCTTAGGTATCTAAGGGGTTTAGTTCATAATAAAATAAGAGTACATCTCAAAAGTATGAAAATAAAAAAACATAAAGAAAACTCGAAAACCCCTGAAGGAATTCTGAGAGAGATATTCAGTCTTGGAGTAGCTCCGGCTTTTGAGATGGATCGTCTGGCTTCTTTCAATTAATTCCTAGTGTGTGGTTTTGTATTCCAGAAAATTTCTAGCAAGAGGGGCCACTTTTTAGGTCATACTTAGGGTGTTTATATAGGCTTTGGGTTGGCTTTCTTCCTCAAGAATCTTTTTCTGTGTAAAATACAATTTTTTGAAAAAGGGACACGCTCGTGTGCCACGACATTGTGACGTGATTACCAGGCCGTGTGGGCTCAATGGCTAGGCCGTATGGGCTTAATGGCTAGGCCGTGTGAATCGTGAAAACTTTGGTCGACACCCCCGAAGGCCACAGACGTGTGAATTGCCTGTGTGGTAAGGCTTAGGCCGTGTGGTCTTCTTGATTTGGTTCGTTTTGTCTCTTTTTAGCTCGTTTTTGGCTCCTTTTGACTCTTGGTGCTCTCCTGAGTACAAAACATCAAATAACCTGATTAAGAGCACCAAAATCCACAAATCTAGTAATAAACCTCCATAAATATGCTAAGTATTTGGGGTCTAGATATGTATAATTTAGCGTTTATCATGAGTCCAACTTCTGAGATGGATCAATCGGCTTTCCTTGAGCAATTCCTTGCTTCCTCCTGTGCGTCCCCCATTCTCCTCTTCTAGGGTGTATTTATAGGCTTTGGAATGCCTAAGAGCCCTCAAAGGTGGCCTTTTCCAAATAGGACTCTGCTTGGGCTCGACAGGGACACGCCCGTGTGCGATTACTTCAGGTCGTGGTCAAGCATGTTAAATAGGCATGGACGTGTGGTCTACCCGTGTGAGTCGTGCTTAGATTCTGCCAAATTGACACGACCGTGTAGTCTGCCCGTGTGAGGAAGTCCAGGTCGTATTAATTTCGTATGTTGGCCCATTTTCTCCGTTTTTGGCCCGTCTCTCGTTCCTTTCACTCTTCTATGCTCACCTAAGTATATAACATGAAATTAAGGCATTAGGAGCATTGAATTCACCAAATCTAAGGAAAAAGCATCCATAAAATGTGTTAAGGATGGGGTAAAAAATATGTATAAATTGCGGTTTATCAACTATGTATGTATTGTGAGACTACTACAGGTAGAACTTTACTGAAACACTTTGGTAGTGAAAACCGAAACTGTAGTGAGCTTATTACTCGCGATAACTGACTCGAAAACTCTAATACTGTTCTGCATAAAATATCTACTAATAGTTATCGAAACTGTAAATTGATGTGTATAAAATTCCTTAATGCAGAATAATTCGATAAATACGATGAGCACACGTGGTACTCGTAGAAGGGGTACTAGAGGCCGAAGTAGAGGCCGTGGAGGGATTCGAGTTGAGTCTCTCGCATCTGATACGATCCCTAATTTGGACTCTAGCGAGACACTAGTATCACCTGCTGCTGAGTCTATTGACTGTGTAGTTAGAGACGACACACTGTCCCAGGCTATGCTGTGAATTTTGGAGAAGGTCGCTGAGGCTAACTCTGGGTCTGGAGGCTGTGGGTCGGTTACGGAATGACTGCGGTCGAACGGGGATGAGATATTTAGGGCCATCGCTGGAGTTGCTTCGAGTGTGGCTAAGTATTGGATGGAGGCCACAGTGCGCATAATGGATGATTTGGATTTTACTGATGAGCAGAAGCTCAAGGGGGTTGTGTCTCTACTTCGCGATGAGGTATACCAATGGTGGTTGACCATTAAGGATGGTACTCAGCCTGATAGGTTGACTTGGGATTTGTTTAAGACCACCTATAAGAGTTAGTGTGTGGGAGCTAGCTACATTAACACTAGGCGACGTGAGTTTCTAAATCTCACTTAGAGAGACCGTTCAGTGGTCGAGTATGAGGCCGAATTTCTAAGGTTGAGTTACTATGCGATGGGCATGGTGACGAATAAGTATGAAGGCTGTTTTCGATTTGAGAATGGTCTTCGTGATAGTGTGGGAGTTCTGATAGCTCCTCAGAGGGAGCGGGATTTCTCAGTCTTGATTGAGAAGACCAAGATAGCCGAGGAGGTGAAGCGCTTTGAGGACCAAAACCGTGAGAAAGGGAAAGTAAAGAGGGATTCTAAGTCTACTGGTTCTGGGATGCGGCATAAGAAAAAGGCCAAGGCTGACGGTTCGTTAAAGTTGGGCCTACAGTTGCACCTGTTGGGGTGGCGATCGGTCAGCTATGTAATAGACGCCATTCAGGTGAGTGTTGGAGATCTACTAGCGCTTGTTTGAGGTGTGGGTCGACTGAGCATCGAGTTAAGGATTGTCCACTAAGGGGTAATCAGGTGCAAGCTCCAGTTGTTAAGACTGCACAGCCGCTGAGAGGAGTACAATAACCACCTAGGGGCCGAGGACAGGCTAGGGGTGATAATGGTATGGGTCGAGGTTAGAGAGTACCTGACAGGGATGCTGGGCCGACTGAGGTGAGGCAACCTGCACTTGTCTGTACTGAATATAGCCGTAAGGATGGAGATGCTCCAGATGTCATCACGAGTACGTTTTTAATTCTTAATGTACCTTATGTTGCACTGACAGACATAGGCTCTACACATTCTTATGTTGCATGTTCTACGTCTGAGACCTTGGGGATTTCGCATGAGAGCACTTCTAGTGAGATTTCTATGGTGAGTCCGTTGGGACAGTCCATTAAGGTCAGTAAGCTGTTTAGGGATGTTCCGTTGGAAGTCTAAGGGACAATATTTTTGGCTGATCTGATGAAACTTTCGTTTGGGGGGTTCGACCTGATTTTGGGTATGGACTTGCTGGTGAAGCATCGTGTAAGTCTGGATTATGCCGAAAAGAGGGTGGTTCTGAGGACCGAAGAGGATAATGAGAGATAGTCGTGATTGGGGAATGACAGAATTATCTGAGTAATGTGATATCTATGATGGTAGCAGAGAAGCTGGTGAGGAAAAGATGTGAGGCATTTTTGGCCTAAATAAATGCTTCTAATTTTGTGGGCTTATCGGTCAAGGACATTCGTGCTGTGAAGGACTTTCCAGATGTTTCCAGAGGAACTACCAGGATTGTCTCCGGGCCGTGAGGTAGAATTCAAGATTGAGTTGATTCTTGGTACAGCTCCGGTGTCTATCGCCCTTTACAGAATGGCACCAAAAGGGTTGACGGAATTTAAGGCTCAGATTCAAGAGCTGTTGGATCACGGGTTTATTCATTCTAATGTGTCTCCATGGAGGGCACCGGTTCTGTTTGTGAAGAAGAAGGACGGTACGATGAGAATGTGTATCGATTATCATCAGTTGAATAAGTTGACGATCAAGAATAAATACCCACTTTTGAGGATAGACAATTTATTCGATTAGTTCAGAGGAGCTTTAGTGTTTTTTAAGATTAATCTGTGCTGAGGTTACCATCAGTTAAGAGTAAAGGAGGTTGATGTGCATAAGACGACATTTAAGACTCGGTATGGCTATTACGAGTTCCTAGTTATGCCCTTTGGGTTGACTAATGCACCAGCAGCATTCATGGACTTGATGAACTGTGTATTCCAGCACTACTTAGACCAATTCGTGTTGGTGTCCATCGATGACATTTTTATGTATTCTAAGTCTAAGGATGAGCTCGACGAGCAATTAAGGATGGTTCTGCAGATTCTTCAGGAGAAACAGCTATATATGAAGTTTAGTAAGTATGAATTCTGGCTTAGAGAAGTGACATTTCTGGGACATGTAGTTTCTACGGAGGGGATTAAAGTGGATCCTCGAAAGGTTGATGCTGTGTAGGGTTGGAAACAGCCGAAGAGTGTGTCGAAGGTTTGTAGTTTTCTGGGTTTGGCAGGTTATTACCGACGCTTCGTAGAAGGGTTCTCGTTGATCGTAGTGTCGTTGACTAAGTTACTACGTAAGGGAGTTCCCTTTGTTTGGAAAGATGCTCAGCAGGAGAGCTTTGAGAAACTCAAGGAAGTCTTGACTTAGGCTCCAGTTCTGATACAACCTGAGTCTGGCAAGGATTTCGTGGTTTACAGTGATGTGTCACATGTGGGTTTGAGGGTTGCGTCTTGATGTAGGATGGTAAAATGGTTGCGTCTGCATCTCGTCAGCTCAAGACTCATGAGGCTAATTATCTGACATATGATTTGGAGTTGGCAGCGGTGGTTTTTGCTCTTAAGATCTAGAGGCATTACTTATACGACGAGAAGTGTATCATCTACACTGATCACAAAAGCCTCAAGTATCTCCTCACTCAGAAGGAGTTAAATCTTAGGCAGCGTCGATGGGTGAAGCTGCTTAAAGATTATGACTGCAGCATTGAGTATCATCCTTGTAAAGCCAATGTAGTGGCAGATCCGTTAAGTCGTAGGGTGACGACCGATTTGAGAGTGATGTTCGCTGGATTGAATCTTTATGACGGTGAGAGTCTTCTGGCTGAGTTGTAAGTTAAGCCGATGTGTTTGGATCAAATTAAAGATAAGCAGTT
Organism: Gossypium hirsutum; assembly: GCF_007990345.1. NCBI lineage: Eukaryota > Viridiplantae > Streptophyta > Magnoliopsida > Malvales > Malvaceae > Gossypium > Gossypium hirsutum. The sequence goes on along the minus strand of NC_053436.1, from coordinate 101,293,315 downwards.
GGGGGATAAGTCTCTTGAGTTACGATTCCGTCAGGTTGAGGCTGGTTCTACCATTGATTTTAGGATTGACAGTGATGGGGTGTTGCATTTCCAAGATAGGATTTGTGTACCTAATGATGATGATTTGAGGTTGTCGATTCTGAGGGAGGCGCATAGTATCCCTTACGCTATGCATCCTGGTGGCAACAAAATGTATAGGGATCTTTGAGAGTTGTACTAGTGGCCAGGGTTGAAACGTGAGGTGACGGACTTCGTTGCTCGTTGTTTGACTTGCCAGCAGGTTAAGGCTGAGCATCAGTTACCTTCAGGTTTGCTTCAGCCAATAAGGATACCAATGTGGAAATGGGAACGAGTAACGATGGACTTCGTGAGTGGGTTACCCCTAACACCCACTAAGATGGACTTTGTTTGGGTCGTTATGGATCGGTTGACCAAGTCTGCACATTTCATCCCTGTTAGGATAGACTTCTCTTTACAGAAATCGGCCAAGCTGTACATTTCTGAGATAGTGAGACTGTATGGGGTACCTGTCTCGATCATTTTTGATAGGGATCTTCGTTTCACGTCTCAATTTTAGGGAAAGCTTCATGAGGCTTTAGGTTCTCGTCTTGACTTCAGTACTACTTTTCATCCATAGACAGATGGACAGTTGGAGAGGGTGATTCAGATATTGGAGGACATGTTGAGCGGTTGCATAATAGATTTCCGAGGTAGTTGGGAAGAGTTCTTGCCTTTAGCTAAGTTCGTTTACAACAACAGTTATCAATCTAGAATACAAATGGCACCATATGAGGCACTTTATGGTCATAAGTGTCGCACTCCTTTGTGCTGGACTAAGTTGGGTGAGCGGTGTGTTCTGGGTTCAAAGTTGGTTTCAAAGACTGAGGATAAGGTCCATTTGATTCGTGACTAACTTGAAGTGGCTTCTGATAGACAGAAGTCCTACGCGGATTTGAAAAGAAAGGACATCGAGTATTCTATGAGAGACATTGTTTTTCTTAAGGTCTCACTGTGGAAGAAGGTTCTGAGATTTAGTCGTAAGGGTAAGCCGAGTCCTCGATTTATTGGGCTGTACCATATTCTGAAGCGACTGGAGCCAGTCGCATATCAGTTGGAGCTACCTCCAGAGTTGGATCGTATTCTTGATGTATTCCATGTATCAATGTTGAGACGGTATCGCTTTGATCCTACTCACATTGTACCTGTGGAGGAGATTGAGGTTAGACTAGATCTGACATTCGAGGAGAAGCCGGTTCAGATTTTGGATCGCAACAATTAGGTCATGTGTAGAAAGTCTATTCCCTTAGTGAAGGTGTTGTGGCGGAATCATAGCACCGAGGAGGCTACTTGGGAGCCAGAGGATTCAATGTGTCAGCAATATCCTCATCTTTTCCGAGCAGGTAAAATTCTATGACGAATTTTCTTTAAGGGGGTAGAGTTGTAACGCCCTAAATTTTTGATTTTCGGCTTTTTTCTATTTTCAAGCTTGAAAGTGTCTGGATTTATGGTTTGTGTTATTTTGGATTAAATGTATATTGGGTTAAGTAATTATGAGCTCTAGGGTGTGTTTGGGAAGTCCTAAATTCAGGCTGTGACTTAGGCTAAATTTGGGTTTTTAATTGAATTAAGCCTGACTTGAGGTCAGTGGGCTTATAAGGAATTGTTGGTAAAAATTTAACAGAATGGGCTTGCTGGTCTAGTAGTTAAGTGACAAGGGATTACGCTCAGGGTCAGGGGTTCGATTCTCTGCAGTGGCGTTAGGATTATTTTTGCTGCAAGTTTCAGTAAGCGTTGGGCTTCATTAAAATTCTGAGTTGTAGGCTTTAAGGGAAAAACCTAAGGTTATTTTTTTGTCCCTCCTTTTTTGGCAAAATATTTTTTACTTGCCGTCTTCTCTTTTCCCCAAAAATTCCCTTTGCTACTAAAATTTCTTATTCTTCTTATCCTCTCCATTCATTTTCTTTCCCTTTCATTTGGCTTGGTGTTTTGTTAGTAGATTTCGTCGATTCGGTAAGTATCACTTTATGTAAGTTAAGTATTTTCTGTTGGAGATTGTTAAGAGAGGTTTTGGTTGCTGTTTAGGGGGGATTCAAGGATCTGTGGATCATTAATCGGGGTTCTAAACTGTAAGGAAATACAGTTTTTCATCGAAGGTAAATAGATCTCAGGTTTCGGGTTTTATCCAATCTTAGGTAAATCGATTTAAGTGACTGATTTGGGCTCGGCATTGTCAATATCAGGCTTTGGAGTGCTCGTGGTTGGATTAGCAGTGAAAATGAACCAGGTGTATACTCCGATTGTACAGAAAACGAGTTTCAGCGAAAGCCAAAAAACCAGTCTGTCAACGCCACACGGGCGTCTGGTATGCTCGTGTGGTAGCTTGTGTCGTGAGACACGAGCGTGTGATAGACTAGCCAGGCCGCGCGAGCGTCACGCGGGCGCGACAGACACGGGCGTGTGAGGCTGGCAAGGCCGACCATTTGGGTCGTGTAGGCTGCAGGGCGTGTGAGTCACACGGGTGAACCACACAGACGTGCGGGTCTTGGGCTAGGCCATGTGATCCATACGGGCAAGGCTAATTCGGATCGTGTGGGCCACACACGGGCATGTAGGCCCAACGGGTAGGGCACATGGGTTTGTGAGCCCAATTTTCTTAAAATGTTCTGTAAGGTTGCACGGGTCGCTTAAGTCGACTGTGACTTGCCTGTAGGGACGGTAAGCGTTGTTAGACCCTATATTATGAATGATTACTGTGTTGTATGTAAAGCATGTTACAATAAGCTTGTATATTTGTCTGATTTCATATATCTATTCTGCTATGATATGATCTGATTTCTGCATATAAGCATGCCACGATATTTATGATGCATTGTATTGGGTTCGGCTGTTGTGAAGAGAAGGAAGTTTGAGAGGCGATTAGCCTATTATCGGGCAGCTACACTGCATATATCTGTTATGTACTGTTTTACAGTACCACTTGGTGTGTAGGGCTGGATGGGTCGATTTTATCCCCATACTTGGTGTGTAGGGTTGGGTGGGTTGATTTTATCCCCATATGGTGTGTTGGGTTGGACGGAGACGGTGTGCAGGGTTGGTAGGAGTCATTTCTATTCTCTGATATATGATCTGATATGCATGTGATATCTATAAGGCTAAGGCCGAATATCTGTATTCTGTTATTTGTTTGTATGCATGTTGTTTGTGGGGATGTACACACTGATTTTGTGAAAACTCACCCCTTTATTTATTTTATGTCAGGTAATCCTCAGCAGTAGATGGATTGGTGTGGCGGACGGCTCGATGGTGACCACTGTTGGGCATTTATGGATTTTTGAGTAACATTCTATTTTGTCTGCTTTATTCTAAATATTTATTTTTGGGATTAAAATGTCTTGAACTTGAACTATTTTTAAATTTATTTCGGGATTTTAAACTATTAAGCTACTGATTAATGAATTAATGGTGTTTTAGCTTCTGCGATAATGAAATGTGTTCACCTAATAATCGGATTGGAGATTTTACGAATTAAGTAAAAAATAATGAACTGATCGATTTTTAACTAGCTAAGATTTTCTAAAAACATTCTCATGTGACGCCGTTTGGGGTGTTACATGCCTACGTATCTGGTTTTCACCATTCTGACGAATTCATCTATATTCAGGGCAGTTTCAATTTTCTCCTTCTCTTATGATATTCTGCTTATACTGTCTTATATCTGATTGTACATTGAAGATAATGTACATCTTCAGTGTGGGGAGGTTATTCATATAATTATTAGAAAATCCCTGAATTACTTCTTGTGTTTAAGTGAGTTTCTCATACTTTCATTAGAATGATTTTTTGTCGATTTGAGATTTTTGTTGATGTGTTTTGGATTAATTTGTAGATATTTATGCATTGGTTGATTTAAAGTTTAAGACATGAGAGAATCAAGCATGATAAGTTATTTCCCAGAATTAAAATTTAGGTTATTTCCTTGAATTGAGGTATTATCTTAAAGTTTTAAATTTATAAGTTTGACATAAAAAACCATGATTTTTTGTGAGCTTTTGAGCCTTTAGAGCATACATTTTCATGCTCATTCTATTATTGGTTATGAGCGTGTCAACTTGATTTGCTATTCTAGAATTTGTTTGATTATGCATATCGAGATCACACCTTTGATTTGATATACTGAGATGATAAAGGCAGTTAGGTTTAACCCATTTATCCCATAAAAAGCCTACTTTTTTAATTAACAACCTAACAAACTATTTCTTGATTAACCCATTGATTTTAATCCACAACACAATTTTTTTTATTATGACTCTTTCCGGTTTTATTGACTCCCTTGTTGTTGAGATTTGATATGGTTAATTGCCTAACTATGCTCTTTTGTTTGATTTGTTGAATTAGTTCTTATTATGCTCGATAAAAAGGTCAAAAGAAATATTGATTATTAATTATTTGTTCGTTGATTGAGCTTGAACAATTAAATTTATATTTTGAGAAGAAGCTCATTTTAGTTCTTGAATTGTTTTGATTGATGCACTTTTTTTAATTCAACTAAGTTTATTTTTTTCTAGTTTGGTGATTTATCAACTCGATCACAATTATAACCAACTTTTATAGCCTTTTTTCTGCACCTTTAACCTAAGCTCCATTACAACCTCTTAAAAACCTTTCGATTAGTGTGTCATATCATTTTATAGTGGTGGAGATTTGATTTTCAAGCAAACTTATGGTAATGAAATTTCTTGTTCAATTGTTGAGTGCTTATTCTTGAACCTTAAACGCTTTAAGTGATTTGAATGAATCTTTAGTGAGCATGTCAATTCTTGTAGATTTTGAATTAAAGGTAATTACTTAGATAATGAAAGATACCTATGTTTTCGTGTTTTAAAAGTTTTGACTTGGATTGTCAGAATCTTTAGTGCCCTTTTAGTTGAATTGTCAATGCATGATTATTTTTGATTTATTTCAAAACATTATTGATGAGAATTACAATTTAGGAAGATTAACTTTAATGTGAGTTGAGGATTTTTCTTGAGGATAAGCAAACGCATAAGTGTGGGAATATTTGATAAATGATAAAACTAACATATTTTAATCACATTCTTAATGCATTTTTGGATGATTATTTATGCAAATTGTTGAATTTGATGCCCCTAATCCTTTGAATTCATGTTCATATACTTAGGTGAGCATTTGGGAGCTAAAGGAGCGAAAATCAGCCAAAAAGAGCATATTTCAAGAGCCACATGGGTTGGACACATGGCCATGTGTCAAGCAGTGTCGATTTCACAACCTACTTCAGAAATGCGTAGAAAAATACAATTTTTAAGCTTTCTAAGCATTCTAAAATCTATAAATAGCATATAGAGGAAGAGATATAGGAGTGATAAACCATAAATTATACATATTTTTACTCCATGTTTAATACATTTTATGGATGATTTCTCATTAGAATTGGTGAATTCGATGCTCCTCATACTTTAATTTCAAGTTTTATACTTAGGAGAACATAGGAGAGCTAAAGGAACGAGAAACGGGCCAAAACGGAGAAAATGGACCAAAGTAAGTTAAACTCAGTCTGCCCAGCTATTCTACAGAAAAAGCTACCCCACAAATTGAAAGATCCAGGGAGTTTTACAATTCCTTGCTTAATTGGTAGTTTAGATATAAGTCATGCATTAGTTGATTTACAGGCTAGTATTAACGTCATGCCTTACAAAATGTTTAAGCAACTAAGTCTTGGGAAACCTAAACAAACTAAGATTAGCATTCAATTGGCAGATAAAACTATAAGATTTCCTAGGGGTATTATTGAATATGTACTAGTAAAAGTAGATAAGTTCATATTCCCCGTTGATTTTGTTATTCTAGACATAGAGGAGGATAATAACACCCATTTGATTTTTAGAAGGCCCTTTTTAGAAACAGCTAAAACAATTATTGATGCTGGCACAACTGAGCTCACGCTTCGCGTAAGAGACGACACGATCACCCTTCAAGCTCATAATTCTGGCATCACATCGAACATTGAAGGTAATAGTCCACACCAATCTACTAAAACTGACAATATGACTTTGCAGAAATTGAGCTTCAAAGAATTTCACGAGCCATGTTCCAGAAATGATAGAGGACACACTCATGAAGAACGAAAGCTACAGATAGAGAAGCTAGACGAATGATGAGCACACAAACCGAGAACACATGATAAACCGAAACTCTGCCAAAACAAGGTCGATAGCTCTCCAAATCAACTTAAGGTTGGCGATAAAGTCTTACTAGATGCCGCAAATCCTCACATTGTCACTACCACACCGAATGAGGAAATCCCTCTTACGGTACTCAGTATTTTTCCATTGGGTATGGTGGAGGTGAGTCACTCCAAGTTCGGCACTTTTAAGGCAAACAACACCTGATTAAAACCCTATTTTGATGAGATTGATAGCAAGAATGAGGAGTATAAACTCCTCGAACCACCTTGACCATTCACTAGAGAGGTAAGTCGAGCTTAGACTATAAATAATTGCTTCTCGGGAGGCAACCTGAGCACTAACATATTTTGATTTCTTTATTTTTAATTTCTAACACGTTAAATAATTAAATTTATCTTTGAATTGCAAAGTTTTTCAGCACACACGGCTAGACACACGGGCGTGCCTAAAGTTGTGGCCAAACAGGGGAAGAAACACGACTGTGAGATACGGCCGTGTGTCAGCACGACATGATTTCCCTAAAACACGGAATGCGATAAATCCCCATGGCCGTGCGAATGGCCGTAGGTGAACTTGATAGGTGGACACGGACGTGGGAATAGAAAAACACGGGCGTGCCAAGGGTAAGGCTCGATTCTGTTTCTTTGACACAGGCGTGAGACACGCCAGTGTCTAGGACCCGTGGACAACACTATCAAAATAACACGGGAGTACGAAAACCTCCATGACCGTGGGAGAAGCAAACCATGTCAGACACGACCATGCGACACGATCATGTAGCGACACGGCCTATATACACGGGCGTGCAAGAAGACCATGTGGTGACATCTTAATTCACGACAAACACGACCGAGCCACGGCGTACACGGGCGTGTGCCCCGACCGTGCCACTTGAAAAATTAAAATAATTATCTTATTTTATTTTTCTTTTCTTAAGTTTTTAAGACTCATTTGTTTTTAAGATTCATTTGTTTTTCTTTTCAAAAAAAAACAGCTTACCTTCAGAGTCTAGGTTGGCATCCAGAGTTATCTCCAATACTCGATCTCGCCAATCCAGAGATATCATCCGTTCTTAATTCAGGAAGTTTCACTCCTCCCCCTATCTTATTTTTATACTCTAATATCTATCTCTGTACATTGAGGGCAATGTATATCTTAACTGTGGGGGGTATTTATTAATGATTGCTTTGTTCTCTTGAAAAACTCTCATATCATATTTAGGATAAAATTTTAATTGATTTATGATTTTGATTGATATATCTTGAATTAAAACATAGGCATTTATGCATTGATTGTTTAAACTTTAAGACATTAGAGAATCAAGCATGATAAGTTGATTTTTAAGAATTTAAAACTATAGGTTGTTTCCCCAAGTCTAGGTATTACTTTGAATTGGAATTCATGAGTCTAAACATCAAAAAGCCATAATTTTTTGTGAGATTTTTTAGCCTTTTGAGCATATATTAATTCTTTCATGCTCACTTTTATTATTGCTTTGAATGCGTCAGTATTGAATTGTTTTTCTAGAACTTGCTTGATTATGCATGTCGAGACCACACCATTTGATTTGATAGGTCAAAATGATTAAGACACTTAGGATTCACCCCCTCATGCCATGAAAAGCCTACCTTCACGATTAACCCTTAGTAAACCCCCTTGATTCTAACAAGCCATTCCTCGTATTAACCTTGATATCAACCCTTAAACCATTATTGTTGAAATCCCCTAAATTAATCCCTATTTTTGTCGAGATTTGAATTGAATAAATTGTTTAGCTATGTCTTGTTCTTAATAGCTAGTCTATGTTATGTAACTTTTTCTTAAAAAAATAAAAAAAAACTATGTATGCATATCTGTAATTTCATATTTTGAGAAAAGCTCTGTTGTACCCAAGTCAAGAATAACTCTTTTTCTAATTAGGTAATTTTTCAATTCAATCTCGATTCTAACCCTTTCTTTCAGCTTGTGACCACGCCCCCTAACCAAGCCGCATTACAACCCTCTAAAGACCTTTTGATTGATGTATCATCTTAAATTATAGTGGTGTAGATTTGATTTTCATACAAGCCTATGGTAATGACTTTTCATTATTGACTATTGAGTGCTTCATTTATTGTCCTTTAACACCTCGAGTGATTTGAGTGAACCTTTAGTGAGGATGTGAAACTCTGTGATATTTTGAATCAAAGGTAACTACTTAGATGAAGGGAAGCACCTAAGTTTGCATGACTAAATACTCAACTTGGAATGCTTGAAACTTTTATGTTCTTTTAGTTGAATTCTAAATGTATGATTACCTATGGATTGTTTTGAGATATTATCGATAAGAATTATAAGTTGAGGAGAATTTATTTTGATTATGAGTTGAGGATTTTGCTTGAGGACAAGCAAATGCTTAAGTGTGGGGGTATTTGATAAACCGTAAATTATACATATTTTTACCCCATGTTTAATGCATTTGATGGATGATTTCTCATTAGAATTGGTGAATTCGATGCTCTTAATGCTTTAATTTCATGTTTTATACTTAGGAGAGCATAGGAGAGCAAAATGAATAAGAAACGGTCCAAAAATAGAGAAAACGAGCCAAAGTACGAAATCAACATAGCCTAGATCTCCTCACACAGGTAGACCACATGGCCATGTCAATTTCTCAGGCTTGTGCACGGCCTGAAGTAATCGAACACGGGCGTGTGCCACGAGCGTGTCCCTGCTAAGCCCAAGTTGAGTCCAATTCGGAAAAGGCCACTTTTGAGGGCTTCTAGGCATTCCAAAGCCTATAAATAAACCTTATAAGAGGAGAAAAAAGGGGGACGGAGAAGGGGGTAAGGAATTACCCCAAGGAAGCCGATTGATCCATCTCAGAAGCCGGATTCATCATCAAGACTGAAGATCTCTCCTCAATTTCCCTTCAGGAGTTTTGGGTTTTCTTTATGTTTTGTATTTCTACTGAGATGTTTTCTTATTTAGTTATGAACTAAACCCCTAAATACCTAAGGGGGATGAAACCTAAGACGAATCTTGTTATTATTTTTTGAATCGTATGATAAATATTTAACTTTCTCTTAATTATGTGTTCCTAATTCTTGTTTTGATACCGCAGTATACTGATTCAAGGCACGCTCTTATTCAGAGGAGGAATAGACCCTGTCTAAGAGTACATTTGTCATAATTAAGCAGAGTTGATTGCGCGCCTAGAAATAGGGTGACAAGATTTTTCCGAATTAGGGTGAAACCTAATAAGGGGATCCATAGATTGAGTTAATGCAACTCTAGAGTGTTAATTAGAGAAAAGTCTCGGTTATTCAATCTAGGGATTAGACGTTATTAGTCTTGAATAGGGATAATAACATAACTTAGGAATCTCTACGGAACAAGTTAAATGAATAAATTGTCCGATTCGGAGCCAGAATAACAAGTAAAGTCTAGGTGGATTTTTCCTTAGGTATCGTCTTAAGTCAATCGATTTTCCCAAAACCAATTCCCCAATTCTTTTCTCTGTGCGTTCTTAGTTTAGATAATTACTTAATTAAGACAAATAAAACCCCTTTTATTCTTAGGCTAGATAATAAAAAAATAGTTATTACTAGTACATTTGGTTCCCTTGGGTATGATATCCCGGTCTTGCCATTACTATACTATTATTTGATAGGTGCGCTTGCCTTTTCGTCGTGATAATAGTTAGTCTAGGTTTGATCTTCATTATAAATATTTATTACTTGTTACGAATCATGCGATAAAGTTTTTGGCGCTATTGCCAGGGAACTAAAATATTAGGAACACTCAATTTTTATTACTTTAGCCATTTAGTTTTTTTCTTGCAATTTAATTATTACTAATTAATTTACTTTTTCTTTCTCTTGGCAGGTTTTCCTAGTTTATGACTAGAAGAAACCTGCCAGGACCATTACTTTTTGACGAAGAAATCGATCGCACAGTTCATAGAAACCAAAGAGAAATAAGGCGAAGCTTAAGATACACAGAGAACGAGCAAGAAGATGATACTCAACCCCCAACCGAAGAGATGGCTGAAAACCAAGGCAATCAGCTACCTCCTACAATTATGGCTAATCAAAATCTTGCTCCACGTACTATGTATGATTATGCTAAACCTTCTCTAACAGGAACTGAATCTAGCATAGTTAGACCAGCTGTAGCTGCAAATACTTTTGAACTGAAACCTAACACAATTCAAATGATATAGCAGTTTGTCCAGTTTGATGGTTTGCAGGATGAAGATCCCAACGCCCACTTAGCAAACTTTCTGGAATTTTGCGATACATTTAAAATCAATGGCATTTCTGATGATGCCATTCATCCTCGGCTATTTCTTTTTTCATTGAGGAACAAAGCTAAACAATGGTTGAACTCGTTACCACGAGGGTCCATTACTACTTGAGAACAAATGACTGAAAAATTTCTACTAAAATATTTTCCGCCGGCTAAAACGGCTAACTTACGTAATGATATTTCTTCTTTTGTGTATATGGACTTAGAAACACTTTACGATGCATGGGAGAGATACAAGGATCTATTGCGAAGGTGCCCTTACCATGGGTTACCGCTTTGGCTTCAAGTACAAACATTCATCAATGGTCTGAATCCCTCGACTCGACAAATGGTTGACGCAGCTGCTGGAGGAACCATCAACAACAAAACACCTGAAGAGGCTTATGAATTCATTGAAGAAATGTCACTGTATAATTATCAATGGCAAGTCATGAGGACTAAGCCAACAAAAATGGTCGGCGTTTATAACGTCGACTCAGTTACTATACTGTCAAATCAGGTAGAACTTCTCAATAAAAAGATTGATGGTTTACTTGTTTCTACGCAGGTACATCCAGTAATGAGGTGTGACTCAAGTGGAGAAGCTGTGCATACAGAATATCAATCCTTCAATCCTACAACTGAAGAGGAACAAGTCAACTATATGGGTAACAAGAACTTTAGATCTCAAAATAACCCATACAGTAATACTTATAATGCAGGTTGGAGGAACCACCCAAATTTCTCCTAGGTGGTCAAGGGAATCAAAAGCCACAAAATCCTCAGGGTTTTCAACAGCCACCGTATCAACAAGAGAAGAAACTGAACCTTGAAGATATGTTCTCTAAATTTATCTCGGTATCAGAAACCCGTTTCCAAAATACTGAGACAGCACTTAAGAATCAACAAGCATCGATCCAAGGGCTAGAAACTTAGATAGGCCAGCTATCCAAACTAATCTTCGAATGACCACAAGGTAGCTTACCAAGTAATACTGAACCTAACCCAAGGGAACACCTCAACGCAATTAGTACTCAAGATAAGGAAGGACTCATTATGCCTAAGCCAGAATTGATGCAAGAAACTGTGGTGAGAAAAGGTAAAAGTGAGGTAAGTCATAACAAAACGGTGAATAAAGAATATAAACCTCGTGTCCCATATCCTAACGCAACAAGGAAAGACCACTCAGACGAAAAATTCGGTAAATTCCTTAAACTTTTGAAAAAATTACATTAACTTATCGTTTATTGAAACTTTGTCACAGATGTCGAATGCAATAAAATTTTTAAAAGAGCTGTTAGTAAATAAGCGGAAGTTGGACGAAGCGTTGCATGTGGAGCTAAACGTAATCTCCTCAGCTATTCTACAGAATAAGCTACCCCACAAATTGAAAGATCCAAGGAGTTTTACAATTCCTTACTTAATTGGTATTTTAGATATAAGTCATGCATTAGCTGATTTAGGGGCTAGTATTAACGTCATGCCTTACAAAATGTTTAAGCAACTAGGTCTTGGGAACCTAAACAAACTAAGATGAGCATTTAATTGTCAGATAAAACTATAAGATTTCCTAGGGGTATTATTGAAGATGTACTAGTAAAAGTAGATAAGTTCATATTCCCCGTTGATTTCGTTATTCTAGACATAGAGGAGGATAATAACACCCCTTTGGTTTTAGGGAGGCCCTTTTTAGCAACTGCTAAAACAATTATTGATGTTGGCACAACTGAGCTCACGCTTCACGTAGGGGACGACACGATCTCCCTTCAAGCTCGTAATTCTGGCATCACATTGAATATTGAAGGTAATAGTCCACACCAATCTACTAAAACTGACAATATAACTTTGCAGAAATTGAGCTTCAAAGAAGTTCACTAGTCATGTTCCAGAAATGATAGAGGACACACTCATGAAGAACAAAGGCTACGGATAGAGGAGCTAGACGAATGGTGAGCACACAAATTGAGAACATATTATAAACTGAAACTATACCAAAACAAGGCTGATACCTCTCCAAGTCAACTTAAGGTTGGCAATAAAGTCTTACTAGATTCCACAGATCCTCATATTGTCACTACCACACTGAATGAGGAAATCCTTCTTACGGTACTCAGTATTTTTCCATTTGGTACGGTAGAGGTGAGTCACTCCAAGTTTGGCACTTTTAAGGTAAACAACACCCGATTAAAACCCTATTTCGATGAGATTGATAGCAGGAATGAGGAGTATAAACTCCTCGAACCACCTTGACCATTCACTAGAGAGGTAAGTCGAGCTTAGACTATAAATAAGTGCTTCTCGGGAGGCAACCTGAGCACTAACATATTTTAATTTCTTTATTTTTAATTTCTAACACGTTAAATAATTAACTTTATCTTTGAATTACAAATTTTTTCAGCACACACGGCCAGGCACACAGGCATACCTAAAGCTGTGGCCAAACAGGGGAAGAAACACGGCTGTGTGGAAGCACGACATGATTTCCCCAAAACACGAGATACGATAAATCCCCATGGCTGTGGGACATGGCCGTGGGTGAACTTGATAGGTGGACACGGACGTGGGAATAGAAAAACACGGGCGTGCCAGGGGCAAGGCTCGATTCTGTTTCTTCGACACGGGCGTGAGACACGCCCGTGTCTAGCACTCGTGGACAACACTATGAAATAACACGGGCGTACGAAAACCTCCATGACCGTGGGAGAAGTGAACCATGCCAGACACGGCCGTGCGACACGATCATGTAGTGACACGGCCTATATACACAAGCGTGCAAGAAGACCGTATGGTGACATCTTAATTCGCGACAAACACAACTGAGCCACGGCGTACACGGGCATGTACCCCGACCGTGCCACTTGAAAAAATAGAATAATTATCTTATTTTATTTTTCTTTTCTTAAGTTTTTAAGACTCATTTGTTTTTAAGATTCATTTGTTTTCCTTTTAAAAAAAAACGGTTTACCTTTAGAGTCAAGCTTGCCATCTAGATTTATCTCCTATACTCGATCTCGCCAATCCAGGGATATCATCCGTTCTTAATACAGGAAGTTTCACTTCTCCCCCTATCTTATTTTTATAGTTTAATATTTATCTCTGTACATTAAGGGTAATGTACATATTAAGTGTTTGGGGTATTTATTAATGATTGCCTTGTTCTCTTGAGAAACTCTCATATCATATTTACGATAAATTTTAGTTGATTTATGATTTTGATTGATATATCTTGAATTAAAACATAGGCATTTATGCATTGATTGTTTAAACTTTAAGACATTAGAGAATCAAGCATGATAAGTTGATTTTTAAGAATTTAAAATTATAAGTTGTTTCCCCAAGTCTAGGTATTACTTTGAATTGGAATTTACGAGTCTAAACATCAAAAAGCCATGATTTTTTTTGAGATTTTTTAGCCTTTTGAGCATCTATTAATTCTTTCATGCTCACTTTTATTATTGCTTTGAGTGCGTCAGTATTGAACTGTTATTCTAGAACTTGCTTGATTATGCATGTCGAGACCACACCATTTGATTTGATATGTCAAAATGATTAAGGCACTTAGGATTCACCCACTCATGCCATGAAAAGTCTACCTTCACGATTAACCCTTAGTAAACCCCCTTGATTCTGACAAGCCATTCCTTGTATGAACCTTAATATTAACCCTTAAACCATTATTGTTGAGATCCCCTAAATTAATCCCTATTTTTGTCGGGATTTGAATTGAATAAATTGTTTAGCTATGTCTTGTTCTTAATAGCTAGTCTATGTTATGTAACTTGTTCTTAAAATAAAATAAAATAAAACTATGTATGCATATCTGTAATTTCATATTCTGAGAGAAGCTCTGTTGTACCCAAGTGAAGATTAACTCCTTTTCTAGTTAGGTAATTTTTCAATTCAATCTCGATTCTAACCCTTTCTTTTAGCTTGTGACCACACCCCCTAACTAAGCCGCATTACAACCCTCTAAAGACCTTTTGATTGATGTATCATCTTAAATTATAGTGGTGTAGATTTGATTTTCATGCAAGCCTATGGTAATGACTTTTCATTATTGACTATTGAGTGCTTCATTTATTTTCCTTTAACACCTCGAGTGATTTGAGTGAACCTTTAGTGAGGATGTGAAACTCTGTGATATTCTGAATCAAAGGTAACTACTTAGATGAAGGGAAGCACCTAAGTTTGCATGACTAAATACTCAACTTGGAATACTTGAAACTTTTATGTTCTTTTAGTTGAATTCTCAATGTATGATTACCTATGGATTATTTTGAGATATTATCGATAAGAATTATAAGTTGAGAATTTATTTTGCTTATGAGTTGGGGATTTTGCTTGAGGACAAGCAAATGCTTAAGTGTGGGGGTATTTGATAAACCGTAAATTATACATATTTTTACCTTATGTTTAAAGCATTTTATGGATGATTTCTCATTAGAATTGGTGAATTCGATGCTCCTAATGCTTTAATTTCATGTTTTATACTTAGGAAGCATAGGAAAGCGAAAGGAATGAGAAATGGGCCAAAAACGAAGAAAACAAGCCAAAGTACGAAATCAACATGGCCTGGACCTCCTCACACAGACAGACCACACGGCTGTGTCAATTTGGCAGGCTCGAGCACGGCCTGAAGTAATCGAACACGGGCGTGTGCCACGGGCGTGTCCCTATCGAGCCCAAGTTGAGTCCAATTCAGAAAAGGCCGCTTTTGAGGGCTTCTAGGCATTCCAAAGCCTATAAATAAACCCTAGAAGAGGAGAAAAAGGGGAGACGGAGAAGGGGGTAAGGAATTACCCCAATGAAGCTGATTGATCCATCTCAAAAGCCGGATTCATCATCAAGACTGAAGATCTCTCCTCAATTTCCCTTCAGGAGTTTTGGGTTTTCTTTATGTTTTGTATTCTTTATTCTTCTGAGATGTTTTCTTATTTAGTTATGAACTAAACCCCTAAATACCTAAGGGGGATGAAACCTAAGACGAATCTTGTTATTATTTTCTGAATCGTATGATAAATATTTAACTTGTTCTTAATTATGTGTTCCTAATTCTTGTTTTGATATCCCAGGATACTGATTGAAGATACGCTCTTATTCAGAGGAGGAATAGACCCTGTCTAAGAGTACATTTTTCATAATTAAGCGGAGTTGATTGCGCGCTTAAAAATAGGGTGACAAGATTTTGTCAGATTAGGGTGAAACCTAATAAGGGGATCCATAGATCGAGTTAATGCAACTTTAGAGTGCTAATTAGAGAAAAGTTCGGTTAATCAATCTAGGGATTAGATGTTATTAGTCTTGAATAGGGATAATAACATAACTTAGGGATCTCTACGTAACAAGTTGAATGAATAAATCGTCCGATTCGGAGCCAGAATAACAAGTAAAGTCTAGGTGGATTTTTCCTTAGGTATTGTCTCAAGTCAATCGAATTTCCCAAAAGCAATTCGCCAATTCTTTTCTCTGTGCGTTCTGAGTTTAGATAATTAGTTAATTAAAACAAATAAAACCCCTTTTATTCTTAGGCTAGATAATAAAAAGACAGTTATTACTAGTACTTTTGGTTGCCTTGGGTACAATATCCCGGTCTTTTACTATACTATTGTTCGATAGGTGCGCTTGCCTTTTCGTCGTGATAATAGTTAGTCTAGGTTTGATCTTCATTATAAATATTTATTACTTGTTACGAATCACGCGATCTGGGAGCCATCAGAGAATATTGAAGAAACAACTCGAAGAACACCATTTGGAGCCAACTCTGAAGTAGATTTCCATTGAGATCGAAGACCTCCTTTTAAATTGTTTTGAAGTTTTTATGAGTATCTTTGTTTCTTGTGGTTTTTCTGACTTTGATATGTTTTTATTCATTATTATGAACTAATTTCCTAGATACTTAGGGAAGATGAAACCTATGATGAATTCTATTATTTAATTTCTATTTTATGCGATAAATACTTGATTCTTGTTCTCAATTATGTATGCTTATTTCTTGTTTTAATATTTCCAGGATATTAATTCATGTTTAATGTGCTTAATTTAGTGGAGGAAAAGTCCTTATTTAAGAGTAGATCTAGCATAATTGAGTGGAGTTGCATGCAACCTTAGAAATAGGATGACATAAATCTATTCGATTAGACTCAAATCTAATAAGGGAATTCATAGATCAAGTTAATGTGACGATAGGTGTTTTAATTAGAAAGAGATTTCAATTAATCAACCTAGAGTTAGTTGCTCTTACTCTCGAAAAAGATATTAACATAATTTAGGGATTTCTATGAATCAAGATACCAAGTGAATAAATCGTATAATTCAAATTCATTGTAATAGGTGAAATCTTGTCTCTCTCATTGGTTATCTTTCGGTTATTTTCGTTATTCATTTTTTGTTGAGTTCTTGGTTAAATTAGTTTAGTAAATTTTGTTTAAAACACATCACTCCAATTTTTCGGCTAAATAATAAGAAAACGATAATTTTTAATACTTTTAGTCCATGTGGATACGATATCTTTACTCACTATAGCTATACTATTTATCAATAGGTGCACTTGCCTTCGTCGTATTTTTCGTTAGTAACGTGAGACACATCATTTCTCCTTTATCTTTCACTGCTACCAACATGTCATCAACATAGAAGAGTAGATACACAAAAGAACTATCATTGTTTTTTTTAAATAAAAACAACTGTCAAATCTACTTCTTTTGAAATCAAGAGTAGTCATAAAAGAATCAAACCTTTTGTACCATTTCCTTAGTGACTGTTTCAATCCATAAAAGGGACTTTTTCAGCAAGTAAACGTAGTCCTCTTTTTCTGAGATTGTAAATCCCTTTGGTTGTTACATGTAAATGTCCTCTTCAAGTTCTCTATGCAAGAATGCTATTTTTACATCTAACTATTCGAGCACCAAATCATACATGGCCACAATACCAAGCAAGGCTCGAATCGAACTATGCTCCACAATAGGAGAAAACACATCTGTGAAGTGTACACTTGAAATCTGACTGTAACCCTTCATAGCTAGCTGCCTCAGAATAAGTAGATGACTCTTAATATGCATCTATATCTTTATCGACATTTAAAGCATAAGCAACTAGATCAGCTTCGACATACCTCTTTGGAGGTTTAATTTCTCTTCTAACTCAGTTTTTTTTTGCAATAGAATATTATGGTGAAGAAGTGGCTCTATTTTGAATTTCTGTACTAACTTGAGGGGTTGGCTCTATTGTAGATACTAGACCAATTTAAAGCTCAACCTGTTTTTGTTGTTCTTTATTTGAAGAGAGTTTAAGAGATAAATTAGGTAGCATAGCAGTTTCATAAAAAATAACATCTCTACTAATCACAATTTTTTTATTTTTAAGACACCATAACTTATACCCTTTAACACCAGCCTTATAGCCAAGAAAAAAAATTTATGGATCTCGGCTCTAATTTCCCATTATCAACATGAGCATATGCAGGACACCTAAAAATTTTCAAATTAGAATAATCAGTAGGATTACCAAACCATACCTCTTATGGAGTCTTTTTTCTCAATGGCAACGGATAAATATCAGTTGATCAAATAACATGTAGTAGAGGTTGTACAGCCCAAAACGACTTCGACAAATTAGCATTTAACAACACACATCGAACTTTCTCCATGATCGTTATGTTCATTTGTTCTGCAATGTTGTTTTGCTATGGAGTATGACCAACTGTCAAGTGCCTCACGATCCCTTTTGATTTGCACAATCCGTTAAACTCATTAGAACAAAAATCCAAGCTATTATCTGTGCAGAGGTGTTTTATCTATTTTTTTTGTTTATTTTTCAACCATTTTTTTCCAAGACTTGAATACAGAAAACACATTGCTTTTTAGGTTTAGGAAGAACACTCAAACTTTTCTAGAAAAATCATCAATAAGAGTTAGCATATAATTGGCTCCTCCTCTCGAAGGCACTCTAAATTGTCCCCAAAGATCATAATGAGTATAATGCAATGTTCCCTCCGTGTTATGGATTCCTCTGGTAAATCGAGCTCTCTTTTGCTTCCCAAAAATATAGTGCTCACCTTATTTCAGTTTACAAATTCCTTGCCCATTAAGAAGTCATCTTTTGCTCAATTCTGCCATGCCGTTCTCACTCATATGCCCTAGATGCATATGCCAAAGTATAGTAACATCATCATCTGAAAAGGAAGAGGAAGCGACAACTACATCACCAGTAGTAGTAGAACCTTGCAAAACATATGACTTGGTAGTCTTTCTCTGCCCTTTCATCACAATGAGGGAACCATTGTAGATATTTAGAACCTTACTTTCAATTGAATATTTGTACCTTTTTTAATCTAAATCAAAATTTTCTTTAATCCTGGTACATGTTGAACGCCACTAAGTGTTCTAATGACTCTATTGACCATCTTGATTTTTATTGTGCCAACACCTACGATTTTACATGAAGTATAATTTCTCATCAAAATAACTCCTTTAGACATTGTTTCATAAGTGGTAAACCAATACCAATTGGGACTCATATAGAAAATGCATCCAGAATCAAGAATCCACTCATCGCTCACTTTAGAATTGTTGGTAGAAGCAACTAAGAGTTCACCATTGCTAGAGTATTCTACAACATCAGCTTCATCGAATTTTTCTAGTTGTTTTCCTTTTTGATTCGCAACATCCCTTCTGATCTTATTTTGCAACTTATAGCACTCAGATTTAATGTGTCATTTCTTCTTGCAGAAGTTACAAGTTTTACCTCTATTTGAAGATCTCGATCTACCCTTAGATTTACTGTGAGGATTTCGATCCTTTGTCCTCCCATGATCATCATCGATACTTTGTTCTTGTCTCCCACGAATAGTGAGACCCTCTACCTGAGAGTTGGATCCAACCATAAGTTGTTCATTTTGTCATATGATGTCAAGGAAGTATAGATCTCATTAACTGTGAGAAATTCATTGCTATAAAAAATCATGTCTCTAAAGGTTGAATAAGACAAGGGCAACAAAAAAAGTAGAATCTACCTTAAATCTTCTTTATCATACTAAGCCTCCACGGCTTCTAAATCCCAGATAATTTCTTTAAACACAGTTAAGTGTTCGTGCACAAACGCACATTCCTCCAAACAATGAGCATAAAGACGCTGTTTCATATGTAACTTACTAGTCAGGGTTTTTGACATGCACAGCTACTGTAGTTTTGCCTATAATACAGTGGCGGTCTTCTCTTTCATCACATCCTACAAAATTTCGTTAGCCAAATGCAGATGTATTGCATCAAAGCTTTTCGATCTTTACGCTTTTTTTCTTCCTCTGTCAATATCGAAGGCATCTTAACTATCCCTAGCAGGGCATCCTCCAAATCCATCTACACAAGAGCTGCCTATATCTTTCTCTGCCATAACGTGAATCTGGTGTT
Organism: Gossypium hirsutum; assembly: GCF_007990345.1. NCBI lineage: Eukaryota > Viridiplantae > Streptophyta > Magnoliopsida > Malvales > Malvaceae > Gossypium > Gossypium hirsutum. The sequence continues at coordinate 101,273,439 of NC_053436.1, read as the reverse complement.
GCGATCCAAAAGTGAAATTTCATACTTCAGTGATGCCATTATTGTGATTGAGATAAGCAACCCAGAAAGCTCTAATAACAATTTGTGAAAAAATAAAATGTCGATAATGGCAATGAATCGCAACAAAAAGAAAGAAAAATAAAACATACTAAATTTCACTTGGAAACCATTTCGGGAAAAAAACCCACGGGTAGAGGAGAAGAGATTTCAGAATGTTAAATTCGAATGATACAAAAAGAGAGACGATTATGTCTATTTATATGTTTAAAACCTTATTCTGATCAAAATCAAATAAAAGTATGCAGAAGGTTCAAACACCTTATTCTAATCAACATCAAATAGAGGAAGTAAACTTATATACAAATTCCACTTGTGCAGCTTGTACCATATCGCAGTGGCCTCCGGTTCCTGCACTCTCGATTGCGACCCCTTATCTTGCCACATGTATTTATAGTTTACTTTTTTGGAGGGAGGAAAGAATGCAATAAGGCTATAAAAAGATGCAGTTTATATGCAAACAAGTTGTGCTTTGCTATTAGGCCTTAAATAAGGTAACTATGTTTAGATTGTTTTTTAAGAAACTATGGACAAAGGTAAGTCCAGATTCTTTGTATTGTTAGACATATAACTTAGAAGTAAAAAAATACTAAAAACAGGAAGTGCGGGGAAAAGTAAAAGGCATAAACACAAACACAAACAAATTCAAAACACATAATCATAATCATAAACATGTACATGTACATATTAACATGAGAAAAGTGTTGAACCAAAAACATGAACATGAGAAAATATCATGTAAGGAGAATTATAGCAGAATAATGACAAGTATTCTGGCCTACTGTCTAAACCAACACAACAAAAAAAAGTACTCAAAAGAGATTGAATTAAGCAGAGAAAAGCATACATTTAGGTTATTAGACTATTGACCATAATGATGTAGAGAAACTAGCTAAAGAGATCAAACTTTACTATATAACTTAAAGAAAGATAGAGAAACGAATTGGTTATGAAAAAAGACCGCAGGGTTCATATATGAATTTGAATGTTGACAAGTAAACATAGAGGTACATATAATAACATGGAGCATATATAAACCATAAAAAAAGGGAAACTATTATCCACATACCACTAATGTATTTCAAACTTTTCTTTGTCTACTATCATATCTATTTTTTGTTTTATGTATGTGTTTCCAGAAAAGAAGACAAGAAATTAATTAGTGAAGACGATATGACATCATAGATAGTCCACCAAGACACTAAACACGGGATAGTCTATCGGTACAGTAAACAAAGGGATCTTGAGGTATAGGTCCATAGTTAGACTATGCAACCAATGGAGTCCATTAGGACATTATAGGGTATACTATGTAAGTCCATCTCGATTATGTCAACATAGAGAGCTTACCGGGATAGAAAACATGGTGCTACCTATCAGGTTAGAAGACTTGGGAAAATCCACTGAGACCTTTAACTTGGAGTAAAAGAGTGAAGAACTGTAGCTCAGTTGTGACATCATGAAGACTCAGGTGATATGGTGAACACGTGACTTCACAAAGTGAAAAATCTTAGCTTGGTGATGGAGTTTGGCAAAGAACGCCAAATGGAATGGACTCTAAGGCTTTTTCGATTAGAAGATGTACCAAATGAAGGAGCAAAACTTTAGGGTCTATGGGTAAGGGATAAGTCACTGGAAATGACAAGGAAGGAACTCGCTTAGGGCTTATCTAGGGTAAATAGTCTGCAAGGAAAAAAGGAAGATAGGGATTTTAAACCCAATAAGCCAATGTTAGTTAATTAATAACTGATATGGGAATCTCCCATCCAAGGTGGTGAAAGGGGGAAAGAAAGAATCTTGTATGAGGTGTGTTCAATTCTGTCCTCATGAACCCCTACCTCAGAGAGAATTTGTGTATGCTACAAATTATGAAGGATTTGGTTAGTAGTGGGCTTTAAGAAAAAAAGGGAAGACAAAAACACATTGAAACAATTTACTAATGGCCAATGGTGACTAGGGAGTGGAAAAATATCCTTTTAGTGTTTATTTATTAAATGTCAATTTAGCTAAATGGCCATCACACAAAAGATCACTAAGTTCTATTGAACTTACCAATGGCATACTTTATTACAAGAATAAGCTTTCACTTGGAAATCTTGCGGAGGGATAAGCCAGACTTCACCAACATGAAGGAAAAAGGGAGGCATAGTCATAACATGCATATAGAGGGGCGCTTCTAGAGGTTATACCTTGGGGTTTTAGTCAAGTCCTAAAATTTTCAAGTTTTAAAGTCAAAGATTTAAATGAAGTTGTGAAGTAGCAATTTTAAAAGATGTATATGCTAGTATAGACTATTGTGTATTGTTAATAAGTTGAGAGTAAAATTCAAATGTGTTAGCCAGATATTCAAGATTTGTATCATCCAAAACTCGGACTCAGAGAGCAAGTCGGGTACGGGTGTTACAAATATTTATCGAGCTAATATAAAAATATATTGAAGAATGGTCGAGTAATTTTGCCGAATTAATAATTAATTAAGGCTCAAGGATAAAATTGTAAAGTCCAATCATTATAGAGTTTTAATTAAAAAAAGGCTTGAGGACCTAGATGATAATTAACCAAAAGACCAAAATGGATAATAAAGCATTATTATGTAAAAGTTAATGGAAGATGCTATCTCAAATAAGTGAAGTTAAAAGTTAGATTATGCTAATTAATTGTGATTTATTAAGCTAATTAACTACTAATTAAACTATAAATAACAAGAGAAATGGAAAGAAAGAAAAGGTTACCATCTTCTTCTTCCTTAACCGATTCACTATTGAAAGAAAAAGAGAAAAAGCATTCTTGAGGCTTAGTCATTCGAACATTCAAATACTATTTTCTTGTAATTTTATAGATTTATGGTCTTGAAAACTTGATATAGCTAACCTATGTACCAATTTGTGAATCTGTTAAAGTTTTAGAAAGTTATCATTGTTGATTATTTAAAGAATTTGGTTTGAAATTGATAGGTTTTAAGCTTAGAATATGAAAAGGACTAGATTTTAAAGTTAAATTAGATTGTTTGTTAACTTTGTTACGTTAGAGGCCAAATTGAGTAAATTTAAAACCTGTCATGAAATTATGTTACAAATAGAAAATATAAGACTTCTAATGAGAATATATGAAATCATATTTTAATCCGAAGCTAGGAATTGAAAGTTATGCCTATCTCGAGTTTAGGACTAAATTGAATGAAACATAAAATATGAGGGAAATCAAAAAATAGATTTATATAGGATCATGCATATTAGGAAATTGTATGAAAATGTTTGGTATTGATTTTTTATATGAAATGATTATATATATCTAGATTTGGATCAAAGTGGAGTTAATAGGGGAAAAGCTAAAATTAGGGATTAGTCTATAAAGAATCCACTAGTGATTGTTTTGAATAGGTAAGTTCATATGGAATTTACTATCTCATTTTTGTATTATATGTGTACTTGTGTTTAATTTGATATATGTATGTTTGAGTATAATTTAAAATATTAGTGAATTTGACGTATATGACTAGTAGTGGATTGAATTGGAATTTCATGTGATGATTGACTATTGCGTAATAGTTCAGGGCATAAATGTGAAAATTTGAATGATTATAAAGTATAAACGTATAAAATTGATTGATTATAAGGATGATAATGAAATATGTGTAATTGATGCCCATATAGTTATATGCATGCTGGAACGAGATGCTTGATTGTACGAATATTATTTTAGGTTATATTGAGATCCAAAATTTATTGCGGATCAAGAGTATTTTATAGCTCGAACAATCAACTTGGTGTAATATAGCTTGGACGAGCAACCTAGTATGGTGTAGTTTACCTGTATATCTGAGTCTATTTTACTAAGGCTCCATTTGGCGAAACATGATAATTAATTGGAATATAAAACTTGAAAATGTAATGAAATGAGTTGATAAAAATAATTTGATATAACATTGAAAGAAATTGTACGGAATTAGTATAATCTTATAGATTGGTAATGGAATATGACATTGAAAATCAACTATGTGAAGTTGTTATGTTCTTATGGATAATGATAGAATATGACATTGAGACAAGTTATGTGAAAGTGATGAATTGATATGTTTTGAGTTTGCTTATATTGTTTAATGAACATGGATACTTCTGCTCACTTGTTATTTTAAGTGTTATCTTAGTCAAAATTATGCCAAAACTAAGGTAGCTAACATGCTTGTATCTAAACAAGGTAAGTATGCCAAGTAATTAAGAAGAATTGATCCTTTTTCTTTTTCTCTGAATATTAATTACTTTCTTAAATGAAATGAAAGATTTTCTTTCTTTTTCCTTTCTCCCTGCTTTCTTTTCCTTCACCTTTATTCACTAAATCACTACCATCCAGTACCTGTTCCTCCCTTAAGTTGTTCACATCATCTTTAACCTCAACCTTCTTTACAAGATATATAGATTAGATGGATGCAGATGAAGAGACCAGGAGTTGGGTTGAGTGACGGGGCAACCGGCAACGATAAGTTAAGCAGAAGGTGTGGTTTGGGCAAGCAGGTACTGAAGATTACATACCCAGAAAAATTAGGTGATAGGACATATAATGTTAACTTTGGCATGATAATTAAACCTAATATACACTAAAATATTTGACCGTAGCCAAATGCCAAACTAAAAGCAAAACCATGAAAACTTCAATCACTACTTTCATTACATACAAATGCATAGGCGTTCGTATTTTATTGAAAACACACCAGCACGATAATACTAAACATTAATTCACAAAAGCCAACACGGTTTGTATGCAGGTGAGGACGACCACCATAAAAGCAGCAACAGTCCCTGTTCCTCTCCAAAGATTGGGGAAATAAACACGCTTCAGAATTCCATAATTTTCCTTGATGAATAATGTCACTTTGCGCTTCCGACCCTCTTTATAAAGCTGGTTCAATCGGTTCGCGGTTTCCCGGTAGCAAGCAGGTGGCTCCCCAATTCCCTGCATAAGTTTCTTAATCATACGTTGCACCGCTATATTCGTGTTTATTATGGTAACCAGTTTTCCTTCGTTTTTGCCTTCCTTGCTTAAAATCCCTTTTTCTATTAACTGTTCTACATCTTGGGCAGTTCGAATGAGATAATTCATTAGCTCTATGTAAGCACAAACGTAGGCTTCATCTGGACAATGGCACATCTCGAACGCCATGATGTTCCGAAGGTAAGCTTCAGTGTTGGAGTGCACGGTAAATTTGGGAATTTTAAGCTTTTTACCGTCAAATTTAACATCAAGCAAACATGCAGTTTGATTAGGTTCAGCTATAAGCTCAACACCAACTTCATGCAAACTTGTGGCATCATACACTTTTTTCAACGTTGGGATCTTGGTCTTGGATGATGGATTTTGTGTTTTGGTCATATGGCATCTTTGCAAAGCGGTGAAGTGTGGGATTTGTATATGTTCGAACTGCGGGTCCCATGGAATGTCAAAGTAGGAGCAAGCTAGTTTAAGGAAAGAAGGAACAGAGGCATCTGATGCTAGTTTGTGGTTTTCATATGGTTTATACAGTTCTTCAAGCACGAACATTGGGATCTGGTTTTCAAGTAAGATCAAATCCCTCCGTAGACCAGCGGACCATGTTTCTTTCAACAAGAAGTCTTTGATGTCCGAGTTTTTTTCCACTTCCTTCTCATAGTTCCTCAAGAAGAGCTCCACGATAAACAGTGCATCATAAAATATCATCTTTACGAACTCATCTTCATCGATTAAAGCCTCGTAACAGTAAAGAATAATTTTCTCGTTGCGTTCAATGAAGCTCCAAAAACTTTCCAATGCCTCCTTGGAAACGGAAGTCCTTTGAAGAAATTTATCTTGATAATCCACTTTATACTTGGCCATGCTAGCCAAACTTGTTTTCCTATAATGAAGAGGGCCAATTGAAATCAATAGAGGAGTGTAAGCTTTTGGATTTGCTTGACGAATGTTCCTAGGGACCTCGTAGATAAACCCTTGGTCTAGCCCCCGCTCCAAATCCTCAACTTCCGAATCATTGGATGCTTCATCTTTCTTTGTCTCAAATGATGGGGCGTTAATTGAGCCTAATTGTCCCTTCCTTGGAGCCATTTCTTGCACCTGCACTTTTTCATGTATCAAGCATACATATCAAGTTAGCAATAAACTTTATATATATATATATACTGAATGAAAAATGATTTTAGTATCGTTATGTGGCATGCAACAGTACGGTGCTTTGAAATCAGTATGTACCGACCAGACCAGTACTAGTATGTTACTGACTACTGTAGATCATACACATAGAGACTTAAAACTTACAGTGAATCCGATAACCTTTGGCTTCCAATACTAGAATTGGCTGCTGAAGCCTGGATTTGAAAACAGAGAGAAATGGAAGGGAAACGTTGAAGAACAAGTTACTAGATAATAAGTGAATCCTTGAAGTCGATCAGAGTGGCTAAGGGCATTTATATAGATGCAAATTTGGACCGGGTGGGTTGAATCTGATCTAACCAAGGGCGGAGTCAAGGGCTGGTAGGGTACCATAAATGTGTTTCACAGCTTTCTTTGTCTTCTATCATCTGTCTTTTTCTTTTAGGTCTCCCAAATAGACGACAAGAAATTAATTAGAAAAGGACGTAAGAAAATACAAACAAACTAAAGGATAAATCCACATTAGGGCTTCAATTGCCAACTCCTTTGCTTCTCTTTGAATTTCTCTATCTCCTTGTGCCGATTTTGTGAATTTTATTCCACGAAGCAGTGTTGTAATGTCAGCAAGAGCCGAAGCTAGCTTCCATTTGATTTACTCTCGAAGATGTTGATCCACTCCCTCTCAGGATTATGCAATTTTGTATTTCTTACTCTCGCATAAGCAATAAAATGAGTCGAGTAACAGGGCGAAGCCACGATAAGTTTTTAAGGGGACGGATAAAATTTTAATTTTTTATAATCTATATCTTTATAATTTGTAAATGATTAAATCAAATTTTTATAATTTTAGGGGGCCAAAGTATAATTTTACCTTTATTAATTTAAAATTTTTAAAAAAAAATTAAAGTCTAAATAATAATTTTACATTTTAGGGGGGGTCGGGGCCCCTGCCAGCCCCCCTAGCTTCGCCCCTGTCGAGTAAGATGGATTCTCGCTTGGAATTGAGAATGAGCATAGTAATTTGCTAGTTTTCACTTTGTTATTATTAATGTCCTTACCTATACTCCGTACCGAATTGCTAGGTACAAAACCCAATTGTGTCCAGTCCTTTCATTGAGTCAGAGATTGGTTGGCTTAAGAATTGTCACGATTAATGCGAAATTTCTAAATTGTCATTGAGAAAAACCTTAAACACATGAACGAAACACAAGCAATTACTCCAACAGAAAAAGAACCAATAAGACAAGACTCTCACGTGTGTATTAGAGGTAAACATAGAACGGGTTTGGCCTTTACAAAATTTTAGGCCCGATTTCTAGGCCCATCCTAAAAAATGGGCTTAAAATTTTGTCCAAGTTCGGCCCAAATAAAATGTTAAAATTCGAGGCTGGCCCGCTCGTATTAATTTTTTTTATATTTTTATATAAAAATAAATTTAAACAATATAATAAAGTTCACTAAAAATATTAAAATAAATGTTTCCCAACAAATTGAAAATAGATTAAAAATTTATTTATACTTAAATAACTCCAAAATATGTGTAACTTAGTAGTCAAATGTCTTTATAATAGTAGCAAACTTAATAATAATAAGAGTTATAAATATCCAAATAATAACGAGATGGTAGCAAACAATGACAAAAAAACAGTAAAATAACATTAGGTTTTTTTTCTTCTGAAAATCCAGGCCGATCTCGGTAAAAAAAAAGATTACCTAAGGCCTCTTTTTTTTTTTGCTCAAAGCTATTTTTTGGGCTTATATTTTTGTCCAAACCCTCCCCCACTTTTCGGGTGGGCCTTTGGACCGAGTGGTCTGGTCCATGATCAAGTCTAGTGTGTATCAAGCCACTATTTTTAAGATTATATTTTGGTGCGCAAACAATTTATTGACAAATAAACCTTGAGGATATAATGAAGTCCAATGATTGTCAGTGTTTTGCACTAATAGAAACAATCCACTGTGCAGTAAGCGGAACATAGCAAGAGTATCAATTTCTATAAATAACTTTTGTAGTAATTCTGTATAGGAAAATCTTTGATGGATAAGATTAGAGAAACTTTTGTTTTTGAATTTTTTTTGTTTGGTTTAGTATTTCTTAGTATATATGCAAATAAAATTCCTCTCCTCTTTATGTAAGTTCTCGTGTCTCTTCGTAGAGACATAACTATCCAATAGATACCTATTTGGATAGTTACATCCATTAAGAGTGAACAAGCTCATTTTTTTTTATATATTACTTGAAAAATCATAACTTTTTTATTAATAATCAAGCAACATAGCTTTTATTATTTAAGATCCATAACTAATCATTATGAATAATGACGAGTCTTGGTTAATAATCAAGTGACATAACTTTTGAGTCACTTGTAACTTTTAATTTGCAACTATTGGAACATTATATATATTTTATAAATGTTCCAACAATCACTCTAGAAGAACAATTACTAGTCAATATAGTTGTTATTCAAAACAACCGTTGTTTAAGAATAGTTGCACCTAGAACAACTATATTCAGAACAGGGCTTCAGTTTAAAATAGTTGTCATCTAGCGTAGCTATCATTTGAGAACATCTCTTTTTGGGAACAAGTAAAATTCAGAACAACTCTTGTTTACTATAATAGCGTTTCAAGAATAATTATGTTTAGAACAACCATTGTTTGGAAAAACATCTATTTTGAATATTGTGTTTTTTCGAATGAGCCATTATTAAGAATAAGCGCTTCCAAGAAAATTATCACCATAAAATAACTCTTTTTTAACCTTTACATTGAAACAACTCACATTTGAAACGAGCCAAAATAACTCTTTTTCAAGAATAGCCCTTGTCTTGCATTTCAAGAGATGTTTAATGAGAGATGTTTTCACAAGGTACTACTTCATAAAAGTAGAAGAAGTGGAAGTAACCCTGAAATATGAGAAGTTCTTGGGCTATCTTTTTACTCTTGAGATGTTTTGAAGAACTTAGCTTCAGAGATTATATATGGAGGTAGTTCAAAGGTTTCCTCTTGACCTTTTCCTGTAACACTAAGCACTTTTCATTTTGGAATTGAGATAGGCTGTAATTACCTAGTGGGAACTTGGTGTTTGACCTTTACCCGCTAACAGGTCAAACATTTTGCAACATAGTTAACAATTTCCCTTTTCATTTTTGGCCATCAGTATGTTTCTTGCAAGTCGCAATACATTTTTGCGTCATTAGGATGCATAGCAAAGGAACTAATATGAGTCTCATGTAGAATCAATTCTTTTAATTCAACATATTTAGGAACAGGATTCGATTACGGAATCTAAGGCAATCATTCTCATCGACACTGAAATTTTCAACGATGCATTGTTGAATAAGCTTCTTTTTCTCAGATAAATTAATACCAACAAGTTGTGCCTCTTTTATCCAATCAAGAAACACAAGTTTAATTCTCAATTTTGCCAGTAGGCTACCATTACCACAAATATTGAGTTGAACAAACATTGTCCGCAATTCAATTGCTATATCCTCTAAATCATGCGTCGGGTCATTGCACTCATGATATACAATGAAGAGCAAACATTGTATGCAATCATCTTGCCATCCTTCGTCAACACAAAACTCAAACCATTCAAGGAGGCATCATTAAACACCATGAACTCTTTCCTTGACTCGGGCAAAGTCAGGATTGACATTTTGGTCAACATTCTTTTCAACTTCTTAAACTTTCCTGACACCACTTATTCCATTCAAACGACATGTTCTTTTGCAGGAGCTTTATCATAGGCAAAGCTATTTTGAAAAACCCATTCACAAACCTCTTTTAATATCCGACCAAACCAAGGAAACTTCAAATCTTTGTTACACTTTTTGGTGTTTTCTATAGAAAGATAACTTCAATCTTTTTAGGATCGACTCGAATTCCCTCAACTAAAATAACGTGGCCCAGAAATACCACTTCAAATAACCAAAACTTACATTTATTGAGCTTCTAATATAGTTGCTTCTCTCGCAACACTTGCATTATGAATCTCAAATACATTTCATGCTCAGTTTCTGATCTCAAGTATATCAGGATATCATCAATGAATACTACTATGAACTAATCCAGATAAAGCTAGAATATGCGGTTCATGAGATGCATGAATGCTGTAGGGGCATTTGTCGGTCTGAATGGCATCACAAGGTGACTATACCACATATAGAATATTGTTTTTGGTATGTCACTATCTTTTACCTTTAACTGATAATATTCCAACCTCAAATCATTTGGAAAAGACTGAAGCACCTATCAATTGGTCAAAAAATCACCGATATGTGACAGAAGATATCAATTTTTTATTGTTAGATTGTTCTTCAGCTGTCTGTAATCAATGCAAAGCTGTATCGACCCATGTTTCTTCTTGACAAGCAGTATTAAAGCTCCCTATAAATAAAGCCACTACACAAGAGATCTTGCAACTAAACTTTTTGCTCATTTAACTTTATCGGTGTCATACGGTATGGAGCAATTGATACTGAAGTTGTACCTAGGTAAATTTCAATTGTAAATTAGACCTCATGATTAGGAGACAATCCTTCCAATTCTTAAAAACAACATTCGGGAACTTGTATATCATTTGAATATTGCTTATTCGGCTTTCATTAGAGTTTAAGATAATTATATAGGCTAGATATGCTTCACAACCTTGATTTAAGAGCTTATTAGCTCGAGTTGATTAAATGATACAAACTGATACCTTTCACTTCCACAGCCTCACCATTCGGACTTTGAAAAAAAAACTTCTTTTAGAGACAGTCTAGTATCACACCATATTTAGTTAACCAATATATTTCAAAATCACATTGAAATTTCCAAATGGCATGACCAGTAAATCATTAAGGAACGATCTATTATGAATTTCCAATAGACACCGTTTACAAACTTGGTCAACGAGCAAGGTTTGTCCCATAGGACTCAATGCCACTATTGTAAATTTTGCCATTTTAGATTTCAAACTCTCTGATTTCATAAAACCATAATTTATATATGAATACGATGAACCAAGGTCAATCAAAGTACATACGAGTCATGAGAGTAAAAGAAATATACCTACTACGACATCAGTAGCATCACCTTTCTCACAGGTATGAACCACATAGGATCGAGCTAGGACTCTAGCCTTAGATTGTTGAACTGTTGGTCCCTTTTCTCAAACCACCCCTCAATACAAAACCACTGCGGAGATTTCCGCAACCTATAGCAGTGAACCACTGAGCAGTAGCAGATAGATCATTATCATTCCTCACACAATATCCGGTAAAGTGGTCTTGAGATCCACAACAAAAACAAGCTCTTGTCAACTTTCAACACTTGCTCCGGTGTTTTTTCCATAATTATTGCAGTTCAAAATATCATAATCTCTGGCGAAACCTCTAACACTACCCACAAATATTGACAGCTAACGATTTCAAACTCTTTCTGATCTAACGGACTTTGAGGTCCTCTCTAGGGCTCATGAGACTCTCTAGCTCGCTTTGGTAACAAATGCAAACTAGAAGTCCTTATCCGCATCCCGAAGGCTCAAAAGGGTTTAGTCCTATTGTCAAGGTCCATAGCCTGCTCCACGATCTTGGCTCATTCAATCAGGTTAGAAAATTCTTTTATTCTATGGGAGACTAATTGAACTCTGAGCTCATCATGCAATCCCCGAAGGAATCGCTTACAACTTTCCTTTTCCATAAGTATTAGTTTTAGAGCGTATTTGCTTAGTGGCAGAAATTTACGCTCACAATCAACTACTGGCATCTCACCTTATTTCAAAATCATAAATTCCTACTTCTGATCTTCCAAATATAACTCGCCTACATACCTTTTTCTGGAATTCGGACTGAAAGAAATCCCAATTAATTTGATCGATTGAAACATGTTGAGTAACTGTCAACCACCACTAATATGCCTCCTCTTTCAAGAGGGAAACTAAGTACATGACACACTCATACGAAGAACACTCAAACTATTGCAGTACCTAATTCTTCGATTCAAGCAAAGCCTCATTTGTCTATAGATCAACCCTTTTCAGTCCTTTAAACTCAGTGGCACAATCTTCCACAACTCTTTTATCAAAACTCATCCAACTGCGGGTACTGGTGTAACTTGTGGAGTAGTTCCCGCCACTCGTTGAAAAGCTTCCACTATAACATGGAGTAGATCTTCATCCCTAACCCTCTAGTCAAGGTTTTGTAACTCTAAACTAATGAGCACTTACTGAATCAATTCCAAGTATCTCAATCTCGATTCTATTTTTATTCTCAACGAAATGATCATTGTTATATACATCATCACTATCCTTTTTTTTATTCCTCTAACATCTTTAGCTATAAAAAAAATAAAAAATTTATAATCAGCATCCAAATCCCGAACTAGACTTGACTCAAATTTGGCATGTATCTCTGGACTCAATTTTTGAGAATAATTTAATCCAAAAATTAGCTAAATGTATAACTCTGATACTAATAAATATAACATCCTAATACTCGATCTAATCATCGAATTCGAGTTACAAGGTGTTACATTCATTGCCAGAGCAAGTGCAATCAAACATCGTATGATTTATACCATTAAATAATTAATTTCAATCAAAACATGCATGTAATTCATTAAACAACCATTTTTGGGTCTTACGTGAGCTTATAAAAGCTCTAAAACTAACTCGAGATAGATTTAAGACCAATTTATAAAAATTTCAAAACATCAAGTTGACATCACGAAGTAACATATTGAGTAAACCTTATCGCAAAAATTGAACTCGGCATTATACCATGGTAAGGCAACTTGGGCTTGTCACAACGACCACCGTTCAACGTCTCAACGTGACATACTGTTTTCAAATGACTTGTAACACCCCAAACCTGGCCTAGAAGTTTAAATCAAACTCAGGATGCTACATTGATCACTGAAGTGATCATGGGAAAAATTTTACAAAACCAGAATAAATGTACGAATGAAAATCTAAAGCAGAAATTGTACCACAGTCTTTTAAAACCTTGCAGTTCAAAATTAATCAAATAACATAATCATAGCAAAAAACAAAACTATTAATCTAAGGTTTACGATATTGTCTGAGACCTCCGCGTACCGAGTCTAGCATCCAAAATTCTGAAAAGTACCGAAAGGGAAACAGAAAAAAGGGGGTGAGCTACACGAGCTCAGTTTGAGTTCAAAACCAACTACTACAGAATCAGAAACAGAAAACCCATAGCAGTTCAGAAGCGGAATATACTCACAGAATCTGATGGTAACTTCAAGACAGAAGTCTCAATCAGATAATCACAGTTCACAAAAGAGTCACTAGTTCTATTCAGTCAGTTAAATACAATCAGAGTTACAAAGTACATAGAACAACAAAAGTTCTTTATAGTCAAACAGAACAAGCAGATATTCTAGCGCATAGAACAGACAAACAAATGCTTATGAATGCAATTAAGTTAGAAAACCCACCATCCATCCAACACACCACTCCATCCCCCATCACTCCACATAAGAGCTGTTTGAGCTCATCCAACCAATCACACCACATAGGACCTCGTAAGGCCCATCCATCCCTGCACTCCAATAATGTCCACAACCCTCAGGGTATTGGGACTGCCCACGACCCTTTCGACATTAGGGGCTCTTAGTAAGCTGTATAGTGCTATGCAGTAAACTGCGGTACAAACATGCAGTATGAATTTCCAGATCAAACAGTGATGATACGCAGCGAAGCTGACGTATAGCGGTACAGTGTAATACGATAAACCGCTATACCAGTAAAGTGCAGTTAAATTGCCAGATCAGATAGATACACGTAGTAAGGCTGACGTATGCGATGTACTGTGCAATGCGGTAACCCGCTAACAGTATAGTCCACGACCCTCAGGGTCTTGGGACTGCCCAAAACCCTTTGGGCATTAGGGGCTAACAACCAGCAGATCAACTGCCAGTTCAGTTCAGTTTCAGTCTTCCTTCTCTTCATAATCCCACCTAAAAATATTATATACATATATATATGTGTGCAAACAGATGAACAGAATCAGAGTACAAGATTACAGACAGTCATTCACATCTAGTCAGTCAGATTCAGATAAGAGTATACTCAATTACCCAGATTCAGATTCAATGGCTATATAACCTCACAGAACAGTGACACCTAGTCAGACAATCAAACAGAAGCATATTGCACCTACACACCCCGTCAACCAAGTTCAGAAACAAACATGTTACTCATCCAATCACGAATCTCACCTAAACCGAAGTCAGAACAGAGTCATAAATACCTTTACTAAAGCTTAGCCAAGGGTTGAAACACACAGAGTCACAAGTACGCTTAAATTGACCTAGAACCAAAATCTGGCAAGATAAGGCCACACGCCCGCGTACTCCGGCCGTGTAGAGCAGTCCAGGTCGTGTGAGGGTCCAAACGCCCGTGTGAAGGGTAGCACACGGCTGTGTGACAAAGTCACACGATAGTTAAACGAGTTTTTACTATGGAGTGGTCTACCGTGAATCACTTCTATTTTTCAATGATATCATGTGCCATTATAAATGTCTATAGGTAACTCCACGAGTCCTCAGTTAACCCACGAATCTCAGGATGTTACAATTTTAACACATTCAACCAAATATGCATTACAATTTCAAAATTGAATCAACCATTCCTTATCTAACCATAACGGTCCTTAGGCTCGTTAACTGGTTCACATTGTCTTTCACATGCTATCGGTAATCAAATATTGTTTATAAAACATGTAATACAACTTTATAACTTTTAATCATTTTCCAAGTATCAATCAACCAAGTCATAATTTATATTCCTTGTTAATATGACTTAGACTCAAAAGGACATATGAATCCCAGCTAGCACACCAATTTGACACTCAATACTTAATTGGAACGTTCAAAGTTAATTAATTGTGTTCAGCGCTCATTGGCATAATTGAAATAAAAGTTGTGCCCTGCACTCATCTAAACATCCGAAAGAAATGAGCCCAGCGCTCATCGACATATAGTCTAAGTAACCCGTACTCAATCAATTCTATGACATGCCAAATATATCCGACTATACCTGAACAGTTAATAAGGTAACTAATTTTTCAATTTCATTATAAATTAAATTATCATTCTTTCATTCTCAATATACCATCAACTTATCATTTCATCAATTCAATTATCATGTTTCAGCTTAATTTCATACATAATATCATAAATCATAAGTGAGACTATTTTTCATTTTATTCAATTTAGTCCTTTATCTATATAATTTATCCCAATCATACCAATTCAATTCTACTAGCTATTTTAAACTCACCTCAATATTGTACCAGGAAAAACATCATGAATGTGCAATAAATAGATTAATTCAAATCATATAAATACAAATCAAAAAATTCGAGTTGCTTGTCGTCGACTTTCGCCTTTCCTTTCCCTCTCGGCAGCCTCGTATTGTCTTTAGCTATGAGTAATAATCCAACAACAAACAATATCAAATTCCATATCAAATCAAATTCAATTATAAAGTCACACACATATTTCAATTTATCCAATTTTGTCTCTAAAACCGAGACAAGCATAACTTGATGCTAACCAATAAAAAATTTGAGAAAAAACTTGATGATTGTGTAATGATTAGCCAAAATTTTTCATTCAAAATTAAAATTATTATTATGGGAATTTAAAACGTCAAATTTTTTGTTATTTAATTAACAATAGTTAATGAAAAAAAATAAGAAAGAGCGTAATTGATAAGTTAAACAATTATTTTATAATTTAAAAAAAAGTTAACTATCAATAAATAAGAAAATATGGAGTTGATAAGTTGAGATATTAATGTCTTACATTTTTTAAATTAATAAATAAAATCTTGGTAATGATTGTGAAAAGATATAATATTTTTTTGTAGTGGCCTTTATATATATTATTAAACTGACAGTTCATAAAATATTTAACTTACGTCTAATGATTGTTGTTGTAACCTTTTATTAATCACTATATAGTAAAGTTTATATTAAAATCCTTGAAGGATTTAGAACGCTAGAAGCATATTGAAATTATTGGGAAATTATTCATTTATAAAAATTGAAATAATTTGAACATATGTGGTAAATTTGACTTAGTGAATAATAGTTGAAGGAGGGTTATAAAATGATTTAAAATACTTATTTGTATTTTTATAGAAGAATCATATTTAAAGTTTGTTATGATTATTGTTGGAACTACTGAAGATATCAAAATATATTTATCTAAAATTTTCCTCACTCATGACTTTCAAAAGAATGGTGATATAAATGCTTAGCAAATACATTCAAATAGTCATTTGAAAGCTAGTATTCAAGATTGAATACGTAGAATATGAAATATTATGTGATGTTTTTATGAATGGGAGTAAATATGCGCTGTGCTTTCTTTTTCTTAACTGAGGTTTTATTCTATTGGATTTTTTTTGTAAGATTTTTAATGAGACAGCATGTTATGCGTATTATAGATATGTGTATTCTTTTTTCTTCACTAGAAATTTTTTTCCCACGGGATTTTTATCTTAGTAATGATTTAACAAAACACATTATCTACCAATGGACATATAAGTGGAGTGTTATGAATATTTTATTATTAAGTGGATATCTATTAATATCAAAATAAGTTTTAATGTATTTTAAATTCTAATATTCATTAAAAGTAAAGTTCTATTTCATTTATACTTATTATGTCTATAATATAAACTTTGGAGAAACATTGTAGATTATTATCATGAATGAATAAAATACGCCTTTCCTTTTTTACTCCCACTCTCTTTATTCTTTACATTTTTTTCCTTTAATTCTATAAGAAAATTATATTTTAATTCATTTTTTGTATTAATTGATACACCATATTTCCACAAATATAAGCAAAATTAACTAGTAAACACCGGCGCGGATCAAAATTTACATTAAAATACAACTTAAAATTTGTTATTGTAATTTACTATCGAAATGGAGTGTTGTAATCGGTAAAAGTGATATCAAAAACGAAATTGAATTTCTTAGATTTTTGTAAAAATAAAATAAAATGAAAAGAACACAACTTTTTTCAATTATTTTATGTAGATAAAATGAAAGAACGGATAATAAATCTTAATTTATTATTTTTTACTGATTAATGAAATACTTTATTTTATTTAAATTTTAAATTCTTTTATGATCTCTTTTCAAGCATAGAAAAAGTACATAAATGTGTAATTATTGGAAATTATTTTTATTATAAATTAAATTTATTATTATGTTAATTTAAAACGTGACATTTTTTGTTATTTAATTAACAATAGTTAATGAAAGTAAATAAGAAAAGGCGAAGTTGATAAGTTAAATAATTATTTTATAATTTTTTATAATTTCTTTAAAAACGTGTTGATAAGTTAAATAATTATTTTTATAATTTTTTATTTCTTTAAAAAAGTTAACCATAGCCAAAGTAATCTATCGGTTTTTTACCATTAGGTGATTCACGTGGTTTTGTGAAAACAACTTTCGGTTATTTCTTAAAGTTTTGCAATTTTGTTGACCCGGTCATAATAAAAAACAATAAAAATGTACATACACGTGGCCTAAATTGGCTCTAAGAAAAATTTCCACTATATCTTTTAAATTTTAAATTTTAAAATATTTCATGAGTCCATGAAATTTTTTTAAATTCTAATTAAATTTTCTAAAATTTTTAAAAATTCCAAGTAAATTTATAAAAGTTTTTGAAATTTTTTCTTAAGCCCCAATTTTTTTTACAACTTGATTAAACTATTATTATTATTATTATTATTATTATTATTATTATTATTAACTTTTGGAAATTAAACTACACGTTGAGCTTTTACCTGTAGCATTTTCAAGTGTAGTATAAACACTATGTACTGCTAGAAGCAGGCGTCAGCAGCTATAAAACACTAGAGGTGAGACTTATGTTGTAATATGTACATATTAACCTACTTTTTCTTTTGGTAAGAAAAAAAAGTTAAAAATTACATAACAACAATTACATCAATATCATCTTTCAAATTATTTGGAACGAAAGCATTAATTTGTTTAGGGGGAGAAGCAAACTCATGGAGACTCAATTGATAGTCAAAAATCGTACTAGCTAAGACATTAGCTGCTCCATTAGATTCCCAATAATATGCTCGATGCGAACCACCCATTCTTGAGCGCTAAGCTCTTTTATTCTGCATATCAGTGCCTTGTTCACTACATCTTTATAACCACCATTGATTGCTTGAACTGTAGTTAAACAATCACATTCCAAAACAACCAGTTTACACCCTTTAGACCAAAGCAGTTTAAGTCATCACAAATTGCCTAAAGTTTTGCTTGTTCAACACTACATTTTCCAATATTGCGACCATATTCAAATATCCATTTGACATGGCTGTCTCTAGCAATCCTAGTTGATTAGGCAAGTCTAGTATGAGGTTTCCTTGCACTGTCTATGTTTATTTTGATGCAACCAGCTACTGGTGACTACCAGGTGCTTGGCCTGAGTCAATTTTTAACCTTGACTGTTGGTTACCTATTAGCTTTAACATTCACGGCCCAACTCCAAGCCGATCCCACAAGTATACCAGAATTATGAGGAACATTTTCAAAAACAAAAGAATTCTTTTGTTTCCATACAAACCAACATAGTATGTCGTACAAGGTGTTCCAATTAACATTTTTGAATTGTAAATTCAATTAATTAGAAATATTAACATTCACCCAAGATAAAAGTGAAAGAGATATGAACCTAGAGTAAAATGAATTCAAAATGAATTGCTTTGAACAATCACAAAGTGTATGAAGGATATTTTCTTCTGCAGATCCATAAATGTAGCAACTAGAGTCATCCGTCATTCCGCGTTTGCATCTTTCCATGTTTGAGAGGAGCCTCTCTTTTAAAACCAGCCATAAAAATTGTCAAACACTTTTCAGACCATCATAGGACCAAGCAAGTTCCCATTTTCTGTCCGAAATATACCATGAATCACGAGATAATAAAGTATAAGATGCTTTAACAATTAAGTCTCCATTCATAGACCATTTAGATACTAATGAATCCAATCCAGCAAGTGCACTAGGAGGTGAAACACCCACTATTTTATCAAAACAAAAATTTGTCCAAATGATTTATAATATACCTCCAATTTCATTCATCGCCTTTTGTAACCAAATCTTTGAGGATGAGATCATCATCTCGAGCCATATTATTTGGATCATTTAGTGTCTCAAGACCCACCTTAGGAACCCAATCATCAACCCAGAATCTGATTGAATTCCCATCTCTTATGGACCTACAAAGGCCATCTCGTAAGAGAGGCCAAACTTTGGCAATGGAATTCCAGACAAAAGATCTTCTGTTGCACGTAATTACCATTATAGATACCTCTTGAATTTTGGATTTAGCCCTTATACTTGAACCCATAAAGCGTCCTTGTTAGTATTGAAATTAAACCCCAACTTTAAGAGGAAAGATTCATTTTGTTACCTTAAATGTTAAAGACCTAGTCTACATTTCAAAACTATCCAAAATTTTAAAACATTTAATCCATATCATCAATCATAGCAAAGGCAATCAATAGCATACATATTGTCCCTTATACGAGCCCTCGAGGCCCTAAAAACACATTAGAAATAAATCAGGACTAAATAAATATAGAAATTTCAGGGAAAAGATGAAAATTTACAAACTGCAGAGGATATACAGCCGTGTGGCCAGGCCATATGACTCACACGGCTAAGAGACACGCCCATGTCTTAGGCCATGTGGGCATTCGAAATAGGGACACACGGTCGTGTCCCAGCCTGTGCCGATGCTCATGTAACTCACTGAATTGGGTCACACGGCCAAGCCACACGCTCGTGTGCCAGGCCGTGTACCCTTCGAAATAATCTCGCACGCCCGTGTGTCAGGCCATGTGCTAGGCCGTGTAAAACCTAACTTGTAACCCTTTGAAAACTAAAAGGAACACACGGCTATGCTACCTGGCCATGTGTCACATATGGCTGAGACATAAATCCGTGTCTCTGCCCGTGTAGACGAAAATAGGCCATTTTACAAGCCATTTTTCTCACCCTTTTCAACTTGTACCTATAATCCCTTTTGCACATATACATAAGCCCTCAAAAGGCACCAAGATCATGCATAATCAAGACAAACACATATGGTATAATAACATCCAACCAATATACCCAAAGGCACCTTAAATGACAACATTAAAACATGTATAACCATGTACTCAATTTGGCCAAAATAATTGATTAACTTCTAACTAAGTTTGTATCATTACATACCATTGAATTTACTTACCATAACATACCAAATGGTACTAAGTATACCATTCAACCACTAGCATCAATGTCATATAAGTCATTCATAACAAAGTACCAATTCACCACATTTACATATGCCATAAGACATTTACAATATGTATATTTAGACTTTCATTTCATCTTTCGTCATTCAAACATAGCAAAACAAACATTCACCATTTTAAGACTAATATTTACATGCCAAAACTAAGACATAAGTCATAAGTCAACCCAAACCAAATGACCATATCAACAACCAAAACACATATGTCAAGATTAGCCAAAATACCTATACATGTCATTATAACCTTAACCAAGACATCAAAATCTACTGATATAATCTCTAGATAGTATGATAAATCTTCGACGAGCTTTCAACCCGATCGAGCTTCCGATAATCTGAAAAGTAAAGAAACATAACTACGTAAGCAATGAATGATTAGTAAGTTCGTATAAACTTTAATCAAATCAATCCATTTCCAATATGAAATTTATAGATATCAAGAATAATAGTATACTGATACCACACGATTCATGAAACCAAATTCAACAACTCCCAAATTGAATAATTCCATAGCATCCCTTATACCTATCATCCCTAACAAAGTAGGAATTTATAAAAACTTTAAATCTCTTTCAATTTTCTCCCATTCGTCTGCATATTGTTACTTTCCATTACATTTACTTTCTTTAGCTTAAATAACATCATCAATTCAACTCATCATTCCCCTTTTCATCACTCATTTCATATCTATAATACACAAGACACAAGCATGTCATCAACCATAGCCACAAGCTAGTGCATTTAAACATAGCTCTATTAGAATTAATCATATGATAAACTATTTTGTAAGAAATTACATAATTTAAACTTTACCACTTTTTCATAAACACAAGCATATTTTCATTTGAGCACTTACCATTTCAATACGACTTATAAGTAAACATAATATCATTCAACCAATAGCTTGGCACTTGCCTAAGCATCAAACAGCAACACATGTTAGCATACTTGAACATATTTTATATAAATTCAACATTGGTAACCTTATTTTCTCAACATGTCACACTTGAGTTTATTACTTGTCTCAACTTACATAATTACCATGTATCAACATATCAAAGATATTCATATATATACATGTCATGATACATATTATTATCTTACCGTTTCATTATATACATATATCATCCTTTTCAATATATAAATATATCATGTACCATCATTTCCATGTATTTCATGTATATATCTGTATTAGTTCGTATCGAACTCATATTGTCTCATAATATAACATTTTCCGCTGAACCACTAGAATAATATCGAATACACGGAAATCTCGTACACTATGTGCCAACATGTGGTCAAAACCACTACTATCTCATATCTCATATCAGTGCTCTCTCTTAAGCCATAAAATGGGTCTGCTCACATAAGCTATCAGTCAAGACGTAGCTACACAGTGATGCTCACACAAGCTGTCAAGTAACCGCAACAAATGTCGGAAACTCAACCACCGGTTAGACGTACAAGACCAGCACCCGAAACACGGTAATCCCTAATAATATGTCATTTGTATCCTAAATATTCCTAAGGTTCAAACGGGACTCAATAGTAGTCGTGCGTCGTTGAATTTTTCTCGTTTCATTATAAGTTGAATTGTATAATAACATATATATATATCGATACATTTTCAATGAAATTCATATAATAACATTCAATTCAATCAACAATATACATAATATAGTTCATACGAACTTACCTGGCTAAATTGTAGAAATACCAAAGTTTAGGGGCATTTTGGTAATTTTCTATTTTCCTCGATTTTCCACCCGATCTTAATCTAAATTAATAATTTCATTTAATATATTAATTTTGACAATAAAACAATTAATTTCATACAATTTGGTAATTTTTTACATTTTTACAAATTTACCCCTAAAATTTTACTTTTATTCAATTTAGTCCCTGAGCCTAAAACATGTAAATTAACCATTTTTCACCCAGAATTGAGCTTATTCGAATGTTCATGATATCCAAAACAGCCCATTTATGAAACAATTTCACATTAAATCCTTGTACTTTTATTAATTCAACAAATTTGTCCCTAATCGAAAATTTTCATCAAAATCACTTAATAAAATACTTTTAAATATAAATCAACATTCCAAATTCATCATATAACATCAAAAATCACAAGATTCATCAATGGAAACCTTTAAAATTTTCAACAGTTTCAAAATCGAATGTACGGGCTAGCTGAACCTAGTTGCAACGATCTCAAAAGCATAAAAATTATTAAAAATAGATGAGAAATGGTTTACCATGCATCATCCAAAGAAAAACCGAAACTTGAAGCTTCTCCTATGGTGGTTCGGTTAAAAAAAACAATTTGGGGAAGAAAACTATCATGTTTTCTTTATTTTTTTAACCTTTTATTTATTTATTAATAAAACAACATATAAAACTTTATAATTAAAAGAAACCAAAGCATCCAACAACCCCACTATCTTTAGGATGGCTAACTTACACAATAAAGCCACCTAATTAATATTCTTTACTCAATTAACACTTTTAAATTAATAGCAATTGACTTTTTTAACTTTTATGATTTAGTCCTTTTTACTTAATTAACTATCAAAACGATAAAATTTTCCAACCAAACTTTAAGCCCACCTTAATTACACTTCATAAATATTTATAAAAATATTTATGGCTCAGTTTATAAAAAAATGAGGTCCCGATATCTCAAGTTCTAAAACCACTTGACCTCAGAGTCATACCGCTTGAACTTAATAAATCGCTTATAAAACAAAAATCACTATATCAACAATCTTTTTAAAATCACAATTAACTTGTAAATATTGAATACAATATTTACAAACTTACTCGTTGGATTTGGTGGCCCCGAAATCACTGTTTCCAACACCACAAAAAAATGGGCTATTATACCACTATTAGCCGGGGGTTGGCAATAGTCATCTCATTGCACTAATGTTGATTTAGATCCTAAGGAATAACTCCCCAAATAAAACCCCTTGCAATCTTCTCAATCTCCATACATATACTACTGGGTATCAAAGTTGTTTGCATAAAATAATTGGGGATTGGCATAAAAATATATTGTACCAAAGTAACACGACCCACCATCGAAGGAAGTTTAGCATCCCAAATATCAAGTCTTTTATAGTCCTTATCAAGGACAAACTTAAAGTACTAGCAGTGAGATGGCTATGAAAGAGTGTCATGCAAAGATAAACAACAAGTTCAGGAACTTCATTAAATTCCAAAACCATGCAGATTTGAAAGGCAATATCAACAGGAGTACTCTTTAAAAAAAACATTAGTCTTTTGGGCATTAAATTTTTGATCCGAGGAAAGTCCAAAAGTTTCCAATGTATCTTTAACAACTTTTACTTATTCTATATCAACTTCAATAAACATGAACAAATCATTCGCAAAAAATAGATGCAGCTCTCCTAGACATCCATTTGACAAAAAAGAGTGGTTTCCAAACCCTCTCTCCAACCAGTTTATGAATATATTGTCCCTTTCCTGATACTCTCAAAGCTTGAAACTCATCCGATAAATAACCATTCCACAAAATTTGTATAGAACCTGAATTTATGCATTCTATAATAACTTGAGATATCCGAGAAGGAATACATGCATCTGAGAGGGTATCTTCTATGAACACTCATCATAGTCTATCGTAAGCTTTCTTTAAATCAACTTTGATAGCCAACCAACACTACTTCCCTTTCTTGATTCGCATAGAATGAATAATTTCTTGACCTATAAGGACGTTGTCTGTTATAAATCGTCTAGCTATAAAACTAACTTGATTAGCTACAATCAACTTCGAAAAGATAGGTTTGAATCGATTGGAAATTAATTTCGTCACTATCTTATAAAGAAAATTACAAAGGCTTATCGAATGAAAATGATTAATAGTTTCTAGACTTTGGCTTTTTGGGATCAAAACCAAAATTGTATTGCTAATGCTACGATCCATAGGTCGACCAATTTGATAGGTTAATGTAATCGGTGTTGATTAGACAGAAATCAACTAATGAGTGAATTCATATATCTAGGCTTATCAGGTAGCCAACTTACACTTAGTAATTTTTTTTCTTATTTAAAGTTGTACTTTGTAAGCAAATTGTTGTAGACTAGTAATGAAATAGCAAGTGAGATTTGATTGCTAAATTTATTCCTTGTTTTCTTTTCTTCCTCTGTAAAAACCCAACAATTTTTCTCGTTGCGTTCAATGAAGCTCCAAAAACTTTCCAATGCCTCCTTGGAAACGGAAGTCCTTTGAAGAAATTTACCTTCATAATCCACTTTATACTTGACCATGCTAGCCAAACTTGTTTTCCTATAATAAAGAGGGCCAATTGAAATCAATAGAGTGTAAGCTTTTAGATTTGCTTGATGGATGTTCCTGGGGACTTCGTAGATAAACCTTTGGTCCGGCCCCCACTCCAAATCCTTAACTTTTGAATCATTGGATACTTCATCTTTCTTTGTCTCAAATGATGGGGCGTTAATTGAGCCTAATTGTCCCTTTCTTGGAGCCATTTCTTGCACCTAATTTTTCATGTATCAAGCATACATATCAAGTTAGCAATAAACTTTATATATATTGAATGAAAAATGATTTTAGTATTGTTATGTGGCATGCAACAGTATGGTGCTTTGAAATCAGTATGTACCGACTAGACCAGTACTATATGTTACTAACTACTATAGATCATACACATAGAGACTTAAAACTTACAGGGAATCTGGTAACCTTTAGCTTCCAATACTAGAATTGGCTGCTGAAGCCTGGATTTGAAAATAGAAAGAAATGGATGGGAAACGTTGAAGAACAAGTTACTAGATAATAAGTGAATCCTTGAAGTCGATCAGAGTGGCTAAGGGCATTTATATAGATGCAAATTTGGATCAGGTTGGTTGAATCTGATCCAACTAAACATCAACAAAAATATTTAAAAAGGTGGCATTGGTAGGTGTCTATAAATTGAATCTTAAAATTTATTTAGTTAGCAGTTAATGTCTCCTATATTTAATATATAAAAGGGTTAATGTATTAAAAATCTTTTTTTTTGTGAGAAAAAACAAATGAACCATCAAAATGATTACATCATGCGATCAGAGAAAAGACCTATGGACTTGGTCAACATCTAAGAAGTTCTGAACCACAGGAGGAGGGGTATCAAAGAATTGCAAATCAGAAGTAGATGATAGAGCTTCTTTTGCCAAACAATCAACTACTGCATTTTTCTCCCTGGGAATATATCATAAAAACCAAGAGTTCTCCTGAGATAAAATGCTCTTGATACGCCTAATCAAAGCAGAGTTCGACGTAGCTGTGTAACTCCCTTGACTGGCATGAACAACATCCAGACTATCCGAGAGAATTATTACACAATCATGACCTCTTCGTTAGACCAGCTTAAGTCCTTCAAAGATGCCCCAAAGTTCAGCTTCGAATATCGAGCACTTTCCAATATATTGATGAAAACCAAAGAGCCACTGGCTATTCCTATCTCTCGTAACTCCCCCAGCAGATGCAATTCCAGTATCCAGTTGCACAACCCCGTCAGTGTTGAGAAAGATCTTAGACAGAAAATTTTCCTCTTTCAAAGGAGAACCAAAATCACCACAAGTGATAACTCTAGATGGTGAATAACATTGAGTAGCCCAACACAATGAATTGTTAACAACTCCCTTGAGCTCCAAGCATGTCCTTGAAAAATAAGGAGATTGCGATTCTTCCAAAGCCACCAAATCAAAATCCCAAAAGACCAGCCCAGCTAGCTCCTCCTTTCGGGATCACTGAATTATCCTGCACATTCAAAAGAATCCAATCTTGTAAATTAAGAGAGAAAAAATTTGTTAGACGGTTACCTATTAGGACCATACTCCGCACATCCTTAGCTGTAGTGCAGTCTCTGAGAATATGAAGGATGTTTTCTAAAAGATAACCACATGTAGAGTATGAGGGATTAGCAGTTAAACCTCTTTTGACCCTTTCAACATTACTGAGAAGATCCTGCTTAAAAACCAACCAGATAAAGAAATGAACTCTTTGAGGGCCTGGAATCTTCCACATACACTTCCACTTTTCATCCTTCAAATTCCAGTCATCACCTTTACAAATCTTGAAGGCGCTTTTGATCGAGAAATTTCCAAACAAGGTATGGCACCAAATGATTTTATCCGGCCCTTCAGAGGGAAGAGGAGGGGGAGTACCCATAATAAACTCAATCACTTCCTTCGGGATCCAAAGTCTAAATAAATCAAGGTTCCACAAACCATTCTCATTAACCATATCGTTAAGACAACATCCTGAATCAAAGTTAACATTAGCTGGAATAAACTTAATTAATTTTTCCACAAAAGGAATCAAAACATCTTCCCAACAACGTATTTGATTTCCATTACCAACAGACCAACATAAATTCTCTCAAAGCAGTGGCCAAATTTTAGTAAGGGAATTCCACAAGAAAGAACTCTTGTTTCTCTTAATATCTTCAGGAATAGTATCCTTTATGCGATATTTGCCCCTAATAACCCAAACCCAAAGAGCCTCTTTATTAGTAACTAGATTAAAACCTAGCTTTAACAGGAACGAGATATTCTAGTCTCGAAGTTTCTGTAAACCAAGGCCTTCACAACATTTAGGTTGGCAAATGGAATCCTACCCAACCAAAGACATCTTCCTTTTATGCTTAGAAGAACCCTAAATAAACTGTTTCGCCAAACTCTCAATTTCATTACATACTCTTCTAGGAATCATCATGGACTGCATAAAATAGCTAGGAATGGTCAGAAGAACCAACTGTGCCAAAGTGATGCGACCAGCAATGGATAATCTTTTTGCATCCCAGCTTTGGAGCTTACCTCTTACTTTCTCAACCACGAAATGCATAGTACTGTTAGTCACCCTCTTATGAAAAAGCAGAACTCCAAGATAGTGACCAAGATTCTGAACTTTTTGGAATCCAAATAAAGAACTAATAGAGTCCACCATCGTCACCTCAACACCTTTATAGAAAAAAATGTTCGTTTTCCTAGCATTTATTTTATTGCCAGAAAAATCGCAAAAACTTCCCAAAATGTCCTTTATAAGTCTACTATGTTTCAAATTGGCTTTACTAAAGATAACCAAATCATCTGCAAAAAATAAATGAGAGATAGGAGGACTTGTCCTGGATAGTCGAATGGGGCTCCATTCCCCCTCCGCAATAGCAGAATGAATTGCTTGGCCAAGGTAATCCATGCATAATACGAACAGATAAAAGAAGAGCGGGCATCCTTGCCGAATTCCTCTAGCTGGCCTGAACTTAGACAGGGGAACACCATTCCACAAAACCTACATCGTAGAGTTAGAAATAGAAGATATAATGACATTAATGAGAAAAGAAAGGATACCAGCAGCTTGAAGTGAAATGTTAATAAAATCCTATCGCACTCTGTCGTAAGCCTTCTCCAAGTCTATCTTGATAGTCATCCATTTTCTTCTAGAAGAACTCCGCATCGATTGGATTACCTCTTAGGCAATGATGATATTGTCAGTAATATTCCTCCCTATGATAAACCCTGCCTGTTCGGGACCAATAATCTTAGGAAAAATAACCTTGTACCTATTCGCAATAACTTTCATCACAAGTTTGTATAAAACAGAGTAAAGGCTAATCGGTCAGTACTGAGTAAAATCCTCAAGATTATCAACCTTGGGTATGAGAACAATTAAGGTATTATTTAGCTCATCTTAAATTTTTCCCCATTAAAAATACTTCTAACCCAATTGTAGACTGCCTCTCCAACAGTATTCCATTGCCTCTGGAAAAAGAGTGCATGAAACCCGTCATTACCCGATGCTTTGAGAGGAGACATGTCAAAAAGAGCTCCTTTAATTTCCTCATTAGTAACTTATTTTCCCAAAAAAAGAGATATCATCTTGATTAAGAAGAGGAAAATTACTAGGGGCAACTGTCCTATAGGGTCAGGAAGCTCCCCATACAAATTCTGAAAGAATTTATTTGCCTCAGTTTCAATAACTTCTGGCTCATAAATCCAATCCCCACATTCATTACGAATTGCAGCGATGCGGCTATTCTTCCTACGTCGCAAAGTACGATCATGGAAAAACTTAGTATTGCAATCTTCATGATGAATCCAATCACAACGAGCCTTCTGTCTCCAAAGAAGTTCTTCATGGTGAAGAACATTTTCTAACTCCTGCCGGATCTTTAATTCCACTTGAGCTAGACAATTAGAGCCAAAGAAATCTATAATCTTTTGAGTTTTGGAAAGCTCCTTAACAAGAAACTTTTTCCGACAAGTGATGTGACCATAGACTGTCTTATTCCAATCCTTAAAGTTGCGAGATAAGTTGCTTAAAGTAGCCACCATGTCACCAGAGAAACCTCAATTATCTTCAATAAATTTTCCAAAAATTCGGATGCTCAACCCAACCTGCCAAAAACCTAAAAGGTCTACCTCTAGGAAGAATAATCTTAAGATTTAAAGATAGGAGTAAAGGCCTATGATCAAACTTAATTTTTGGAAGATGGGTGACCAAACTATTTGGAAAACGCTGAACCCAAGCATTGTTTCCCAGAGCCCGGTCAAGCCTCTCAAAAAGTAAACCCCTATGCCACGTGAAAGGGGGTTCTCTGTACCCTAAATCATGAAGCTCGGTCTTTCCCACAAAATCACCAAAAAGCGGACAACGTCTTCCTTTAGACATACCACCTAATTTTTTAGAGGAAGAAAGAATAGCGTTGAAATCTTCGATTGCTATCCATAGATAATTCCCCATTGGGATCGACCGTTTCAAGGTGTCCCATAAATCCTTTCGCTTTTGCCTATTAGGGCTTCCATAGACAAAAGAGATGAAAACAGCAGTATTGGAAGACGTAGATCCCACGCGAGTTAGAATAAACTGAGAGTGATTATAAATGATCTCAAGACAGACAGAATCCTTCCACCCAATCCAAATGCCCTCTGAGAAACCAATCGCTTTAACGAGATGAGAATAAGGAAACCCCAGCTTAGCAATAATATTGTTAACTTTGGAACCACTGACCCTTGTCTCAAGCAAACTAATAATATCAGGCTTATATTCCCGATTATATTCCCGAAAAATACGAGGAAACTTATTGCTAGCACATATTCATAATAAAATTAAGAAAATAAAGAGACATACCTGTTACTGTCGATTGACAGTACCCCCATCCGTGATCAAGACCGCGTCATTTGAGACAGAGTTGATGTCATTGCTAGGATTCGAATTTGAAATGAGTTCAGCCATTTCCTCTATGGATTCAACTAACGGTACTCTAAAGTTTCCGGAAGCTTTGAATCGACCTCCCCAGCTGCGTAACACATTGGATGCTTTTCGACTATTACACCCAAAAGAATCTTTACCTCTGTGTCTCTCTTTAGAAATAGGAATACCATCACCTTTCTTCCCCCGGGTTATATTGACCGAGTTATTTTTTTCTTTCTTGTGAGAAGTATTTTTAAAACTAATAGCAGAATGTTTCCCAGGGTCTAAAATACCATCAGAAATGGGGACAGAAGAACCCCCAGGATCTTCAAAAGCAAGATTGAAATGAGCTTTAATGTTATCAAAAATTTCAACATTTAAATCCCCCCGAACTTCATTGGACAAAACACCATGATCAACAACATTAAAAGTCACATCTTTACCCGAAGACAATTAAGGTAAGGATCCTGCGCCACTAAGGTTTAAAAAAGAATTAGAAACAAAATTACTAGTTAGAAAATTTTCTTTCGAAACCTGCACATTCTCATTACTCGTCATTGGCCTTTTCCCTTCAAACTTCCCCTACTTATTAAAATTCGCCTGGCCCAAATAATTAAGTTTGGTAGGCTCCATAGCAGACCCATCTCCTAGACGGCCCGAAACCATTAATTCCAAGTCTGCCGTTGTAGCTTCCTTAGGAGACCCATTGCCCAAAATGGGCTTGCTGTTTGGACCAGGAGATAAATCCACATTACCCAAATTATTATCCCCAGCCTTAGTAATTAAAACGCCCACACCTTCAACAGTCATTTTAGCATCTTCCACCGACAATTTATCATCATTAACAGCAAGAAAATTGCGATTCTTATCCCCCTCTATTAACACTGAAAACCGTGATTTTGATGTCTCCTTTCGAATTTTGGGTTCGTTAATCAATCCCTTGTTTGCTCCGGCAATGCTTTGACCATTCCTTGAACCATGCCAGGATCTACGCTTGACTAACATCCATGGACCACACTCCGGTCCCGTTTCTTCAGCAACACCACCAGCAGCCGCATCCGACCTATCAGTCACCAACTCTGATGGGCGTTCAAAGGTACGATCCTCAACCTTAGTCGGGCATAAGTCCTTTACGTGACCATATTTACCACAGCCAAAACAAACAGTAGGGAGTGCCTCATACTCCACTCTCTGAACGGCGCCATCAACCAGGACTTGAGAAATCAGGGGCTTCTTGAGGTTTAAAAACACTCCGAGGCGAGCAAAGCGACCTCTGGACCTATTGTCTGTCTGAAAGTCTAATTTGACCACTTTCCCGATAAGCCCCCCAATAGCCTCCACAATTTGTCGACGAAACAAAAACCCCGGGAGGCCTGGTAACCAAATCCATGCCAAAACCGTGCTGGGATACAGTTGCGAAGGGCTGAAGTCCTTTGTCCTTGGTTGAACAGTGAGTATTGTCCAAAGATTATCCACGGTCTTGCGAAAAAATACGATCATAGTCAGCCTTATTCACAAATCGCACCAGATAATAACCATTCTCAATATCCATGAGGTGGATCGGGGAAATAGGTTTCCAAAGACTAGTAATGCGATTTAGTAAAGTGTTATAGCCAATATTTCACCCTAAGAGTTTGATAACCAAAGTTAGTTCCATTTCTTTGAACAGGATTTCTTTAACCCGGTCAGAGAAATTAATGGTCGGAACTCCATTGATGATGGACGTTTGCACATCGTTTGCTCGTAAATCAAAATCATCATTGCTTGTATTGACTCTTCCAAAGGAAGAACCATTACAATCCATCATGGGATTATTCGGATTTTCACCAAATAACTTATCTTTCCACGAGAGCATTGATGTCAGATTAGGTTCAACAACCATATCTTCCGAGACATCTTCAACCCCGCCCGAAGCATCAACAACTCCGCCTTTAAATTTCACTTTCTTGGTGGTTTGATCCCCGATAGAGTGAGAATCATCGTCATTTTCAATAACAGCTGGTAGCAAAGGAGAGGAGAGTTCCTTAGACATTTTTTTAATAACTATTAAAAATAATTTTTCATTCAATATATATATATATGAAATTTGTTTAGTTGGTTGACATTAACGCATTAACAGCTAACCAAATACATTAACCTTTTAATATATCAGTATACGAGACATTAACGCATGGGTGGGCGTTTAATATATTAATATATTAAAGGGTTAATGTATTTTTGCTTTTTGTCTATTTTGTATATACCTTTAACTAAAATATTTTTTTTATAAATTTTAAAATATTATCAATGACATGACATTATAATATTATTTCCCAATCCCCATCATCAACTGAAACATAAATTTTTTATTTCTAGCTCATCAGGCTTGTATGCAATCCAATTTCAAATACTAAAAGCCTAAAGTTAATTTAGGATCAAATATTTAAATAGACAACCAAAATATAAATTTCAAAATAAATCTAATTTCTAAGCCTAAAAAATTATATTAACCCTAAATAAAATACTAATATCCATATCAATTTTATATTTAACTATTGATAATTTATAAATATATACCCTCAATGAATTAGAAAATCTGAAATCATTAAAAATGGATTTATTTATATTATCAAAAATTATTTACTTTCTAAAATATCTTTAATAAGGCGCTTTTGTTTGATTGACTCGTTGATAATTTAAGAGTTATAGATGGCATCCGTATAAAAATTTTTTATTAGACTATCTTACTTATTTATTTTAAATATTTTAAATTTACAAAACTTTATGCCGATACATACTTTGTATTAAATATATTTTTATTTTTTTATATATACTCGATATTTTGGTACTTTTGGTAAATTTTATCAATAGTTATTTAATTATTAATTTATTTTTAATCACTTAATTATAAAATGTTACAAATTGATCATTCCATTGCCTCTGGTCTATTTCTATTAGTTATCGTTAGTTAGATAATTGAAAGATGACATAATATTTCTAAAATTGGCATAATAATAAATTTAATTCTTAAGCTTTATGCTCTATGTGAATTTGATCCTCTATATCTAAAAAATAATAGTCATCAACCTTATGTATTTTGTAATTCGATGATTCTAAAGAATCCAAGTTGATACTATTTTTTTTTGTCACAAGTAATACCTAAATTTTTCTTTCATTACTCATTTTCCATCAAGATGTTATATCTGCTAAAATATATTCCAACCAATAATAGAGTTTTACATTATATAAACTTTTAAAAAATAATTTTTAATTCTTTTAATTTTATTCTTTTACACTATTTCTTTCGTTATTTTTCCTATTTTTATTCTTTCTCCTTTTATAGTGTCTAGTAGTAAATGCCAATAAAGCTCGAAATTCACCCTCTCAAGGTTGAGACACTAGCGATTAATTTTGTTTTCGAATTTCATTGCATGTTTGCTCAACTTGTGATTGAAAAAGTTATTTCATCAATTAAAACCGATGTTTTGAGAACTGGACCATATCAACAAGTCAGATCGTCTAGAGATAAGGGTTGAACAAATTGACTTGTGAACTTATACAAAACAATTGAACCAAGTTAAGAACCCGATTGAACTGTTTAAACTAGTTTTCTCTATTTTTTTTAAAAAGTATTTTTTATGATTTTTTAATCATTTATTTGATCAAACCGAATAAACTGATCAAACTAGGAACTAGTGGCCTAACTAGTTTGACCATCAGTTCGGTTTTGAAAACCTTAATAAAATCATAAAACCCAAAATACTTACACTTGTAAAAGAAGTCCAAGAGGAGAGGAGGAAGAAAGAAAAAAATAAAGTAAAAAAAGAATATATAAATGTATATATATAATTTATTATCTTTTTCGTTTACCTTTTTCTGGGGATAATATAATTTTTTGCCCCTAAGCTTAGTAACTAAGTTCACTTTGATACATGTACTTTTATTATGTTCACTTTGGCACTTAAACTTAACAACTAGATCCATTTTAGTAATTGAATTTTGATTCCATCAAGATTTGATGATGTGACTAATTTTCTTGGAACATGATTGGATTGGTACAAAGAGGTTGAATCGATTGAATTGAAAATTGCTCGAAACCGATAAAAATCGAAAATTGAGATGAAAACTAGTAGTCGAACCGGTTTAATAATTTTTATTTTATTTTATGAATTTAAACTGTTTATTTAATTAGTTGGTATAACAGTTGAACTGATCAAACCGATTGAGTCGAGACTAGTGGTTTGAATGACTCAACAACAGTCTGATTATTAGAACATTGTATGTGACACTCTTTAAGATTATACCACGTTATCACTTAAATATTTATATAATTTTTTTAATTTTCAAGTAATGATATCTCAAAGTTATGTTATCAAACTTTTATATTTTTCAAATTTAGGGACCAAAATGAAATTAGTTGTCAAGTTCAGATGCCAAAGTGGATAAAAAAAGTACAAGTACCAAAATGGACCTAATTACCAAGTTTAGGACAAATTTTATATTATCCTTTTTTTCAAAAAAAAAAAACATAATGGTTTCACTACCAACTTAGAAAAAAAATTTAAGTAGCACTTAGGATTAAAAAAATGTAATGAGAAAAATGATATCAACCTCATTTTACAATATATTGTTCCTTGACCTCTAGATCTCTAAAAATTTTAACTCTCATTAATTTTCTAAAAAATTTTAACTAAATTCCCCAAAAATTTTGAAATTTTTTATTAAGCCCTTAAACTTTTTAAAATTTAATTAAATCCTTAAATTTCTTTTGGAAATTAAACAACATGTAGAACTTTTACCTAAAGCATTTTCAATTGTAGTATAAACACTATGTACTACCAGAAGCAGGCGTGAGCAGTTAGAAAACAGGAGAGGGGAGACTTAAGTTGCAATATATAAAAATATGTTGTTAACGTACTTTGAGAACGAATTACGATATTTGTTTCTAAACTTATTTATTAATGATTTACAATGCCCGGTGCGAAGCACGAGCTATTAAATTAGAGTGTTTTAATTATTTTATATTGTTTAATTGTCTTTTGATTAGTTTTTTGGTTGACAAATGTCTCTTGATATTAATGTCATCTGATGGGAAAACCTTATCCTAAAATTTATGATTTGTCTTTAGAGTAACCACACCACTCTTTGGTAGTCATGACGCTAAACTTTTGAAATCCTGACATTCAACCTCAAGATCGGGACGTCCATTAGTATAACCGGAACAAAATTGTAATTTGGGTCTTCAAGGAAAGAAGCTCGTTTACTGTCCTGGGGTCGAGACATTAAATTTTAAATGTCACGATATTAATTTGAAAATTTTAAAAATGTTCTATTTTAGTCTACCAACGGTTTCGAATTAACAATACGTATAAACCCTAGTGAGAAAATGATACAATATAATGGTTCATAATCGTATTTTTAGATTTAAATTGTTGTACTTATGGAAAATATGTTTTATTTAGATGAAATTATTTTGATAATAAATATGACATCCCGTAAATTATATCTAGTAATTAGATTGAATAAGAGTTGTTAGAATAACATTATTTTTTATATTTAATTTGATAGATAAGTTAAATACTTATAAACAAATTAATGTGACAGTTTGTTTTTCATAAAAAAGTGTAAAAAGAAAAACGACATTTTCAATCTTCATTGTTCCAGTTTCTTTATTGTTTTTAAAACTGGCCAAGTCGTTTTAGTTGGCAATTCATGCCAAAAAGTCAACTATTTAAGTAAGTCTGGTCCGACCTTGTCCCTGCACCAGCATCATATCCAATCCGCCTACAGCACATTCTATACCTGTTTAACAATCATCCGTGGTGAAGAAGAACGAAAGAGAAGAAATAGCAAAGAAACAAAAATAAAAATAAAAAATAAATCCACTTATTTTATTGATTGAGACTCTAATATCTCAAATAGAGACGAGTCTAATATTTATCAAAAAAGTTAGTAACTGCAAAGCCCGATGAATACTAACAATTAATCTTATATTGACATTCTCAGTAACAAAAGAAACAAAGAGAAACAATTTTATAAAACTGTGATTCCACGTCATTTATATTTCTTTTTAATAAAAGAATGATAAATTAGATTTTTTTCAACTAAAAATGTAAAAATTTAGGAGAAAAAATATGATTAGTCATTCTTCTATTAAAAATGAATAAGAATAACGTGAAATTACAATTTCATACAATATTTTCTCAACAAACAAATTACAAACAACCTGCAACTAAGTATATTTCTTTTAAGGGTAAGCTACATCAACTGTCCCTAAATTTTAATAAAATTATGTTTTAACCACTTAACTTTTAAATTTTACAAAATCATCCCTTATGTTATGGGTTACTACAAAATGGTCACCTAACTCCTTAACTACCCTTAACGAATAAGGTTTATCTGACATGGCATGACAAATATGCCAAGTATTTAAGAAGAATTGTCTTCCTTTTTCTTTTTTCTGAATATTAATTACTTACTTTCTTAAATGACATTAAATTTTCTTTATTTTTCTTTTCTCCCTTCTTTCTTTTCCTTCTTAATTTATTCACTAAATCACTACCATCCACAACCTGTGCCTCCCTTAAGTTGTTCACATCATCTTTAACCTCAACCTTCGTTACAAGATATATAGATAGATGCATGCAGATGAAGAGGCCAGGAGTTGGGTTGAGTGACGGAGCAACGATAAGTTACGCAGATGGTGTGGCTTGTGCAAGCAGGTACTGAAGATTTCATACCCAGAAAAATTAGGTGATAGGGCATATAATGTTAACTTTGGCATGGTAATTAAACTTAACATACACTAAAAAGAATCTGGCGGATCCAAATAACAAACTAAAATCAAAACCATGAAAACTTCAATCACTACTTTCATTACATACAACTGCGTCGGCATTCGTATTTTATTGAAAACACACCCACACAATAATACTAAAAATTAATCTTTCACAAAAGCCAACACGGTTTGTATGAAGGTGAAGACGACCACCATAAAAGCTGCAACAGTCCCTGTTCCTCTCCAAAGATTGGGGAAATAAACACGCTTCAGAATTCCATAATTCTCCTTGATGAATAATGTCACTTTGCGCTTCCGACCCTCTTTATAAAGCTGGTTCAAACGGTTCGCGGTTTCCCGGTAGCAAGCAGGTGGCTCCCCAATTCCCTGCATAAGTTTCTTAATCATACGTTGCACCGCTATATTCGTGTTTATTATGGTAACCAGTTTTCCTTCGTTTTTGCCTTCCTTGCTTAAAATCCCCTTTTCTATTAACTGTTCTACATCTTGGGCAGTTCGAATGAGATAATTCATTAGTTCTATGTAAGCACAAACGTAGGCTTCATCTGGACAATGGCACATCTCGAACGCCATGACATTCCGAAGGTAAGCTTCAGTGTTGGAGTGCACTGTCAATTTGGGGATTTTAAGCTTTTTGCCTTCAAATTTAACATCAAGCAAACATGCAGTTTGATTAGGTTCAACTATAAGCTCGACACCAACTTCATGCAAACTTGTGGCACCGTACACCTTTTTCAACGTTGGGATATTGGTCTTGGATGATGGATTTTGTGTTTTGGCCATATGGCATCTTTGCAAAGCGGTGAAGTGTGGGATTTGTATCTGCTCGAACTGCGGGGCCCATGGAATGTCAAAGTAGGAGCAAGCTAGTTTAAGGAAAGAAGGAACAGAGGCATCTGATTCTAGTTTGTGGTTTTGATATGGTTTATACACTTGTTCAAGCACGAACATTGGGATCTGGTTTTCAAGTAAGATCAAGTCCCTCCGTAGACCAGCTGACCATGTTTCTTTCAACAAGAAGTCTTTGATGTCCCCTTTTTTTTCCACTTCCTTCTCATAGTTCCTCAAGAAGAGCTCCAAGATAAACAGTGCATCATAAAATATCATCTTTACGAACTCGTCTTCATCGATTAAAGCTTCGTAACAGTTGAGAATAATTTTCTCGTTGCGTTCAATGAAGCTCCAAAAACTTTCCAATGCCTCCTTGGAAACGGAAGTCCTTTGAAGAAATTTATCTTGATAATCCACTTTATACTTGGCCATGCTAGCCAAACTTGTTTTCCTATAATGAAGAGGGCCAATTGAAATCAATAGAGGAGTGTAAGCTTTTGGATTTGCTTGACGAATGTTCCTAGGGACCTCGTAGATAAACCCTTGGTCCGGCCCCCGCTCCAAATCCTCAACTTCCGAAGCATTGGATGCTTCATCTTTCTTTGTCTCAAATGATGGGGCGTTAATTGAGCCTAATTGTCCCTTCCTTGGAGCCATTTCTTGCACCTACTTTTTCATTGTGTGGCATGCAACAGTACAGTTCTTTGAAATCAGTATGTACTGACCGGACCAGTACTAGAATGTTACTGACTATTGTAGATCATACAAATATAGGCGTCCAATACTAGAATTGGCTGCTGAAGGCTGAATTTGAGAATGGAGAGAAATGGAAGGGAAACGTTGAAGGACAAGTTACTAGATAATAATCGAATCCTGTAAGTCAATCAGAGTGGCTAAGGGTATTTATATAGATGCAAACTTGGATCGGATGGCTTGAATCTGATCCAACTAAACATTAACAAACATATTTAAAAAAAGGTGGCATTGGTGGGTGTTTGTAAATTGAATCTTAAAAATTATTTAGTTAGCTGTTAACGTCTCCTATATTTAATATATATTAAAGGGTTAATGTACTTTTCCCTCTCTGATTTTAATAATAACGTTTACTTTCCTATGTCAATTTTGTATATGACTTTTAATAAGTATGTTCATTTTCGTCTCTAAATTTAAATTTTAAAAATTTGTAACAACATAATATATCACATCATAATATTAAAAAAAATTATTTCTAAGTTACATATATTTTTAAAATTTTAGATAATAATATGGTATAATTTTATATTACTATGTTATTATGTTTGTTTGCAATTCAAGTTAAAAGCACTAAAAAACTTAAAATTAATTTAATTGTTAAATTTAAATATTAAACTGTATCATCAAAATACAAATATTAAAGTAAATTTAATTGTTAAGTTTAAATAAAATACTAATATTGATATCAATTTTATATTTAACTATTGATAATTTATAAGCAACAATGAATTAAACAATGTGAACTCATTACAATGAATTTATTTATATTAACAAAAATTATTTATTTTTTAAAATATCTTTAATAAGTCGCTTTTGTTTTGATTGACTCATTCATAATTTAGAGTTATTTAGACGGTGCATCTGTATAAATTTTTAATTAGACTATCTTATTCATTTGAAATATTTTAAATTTACAAAACTTTATGCGGGTAGTACTTTTTATTAATATCTTTTTAATTTTTTCTTATTTTTACTATATATTAATATTTTTTAGTAAATTATAGGAATAGTGACTCAATTATTAATTTTTTAATCACTTAATTATAAAAAAAATACAAATTTATTATTCAATTGTTCGATGTTGTCTTTGGTCTGTTTCGGCTAGCTATCATTAACTAAGTAATCGAAAAAAGGATGTAATAGTTCTAAATTTGGTATAATAATAAATTTAACTCTCAAGCTTTATACATTATGTCAATTTAATCCTCTGAATTTAAAAAATAAAAAATAAAAAAAAATAGTCATCACCTTTTATGCATTGTGTAATTCGATAATGATTCTAACATATATATGTATGTACACTAAATTAAAAGAATAAAAATATTTAAAAAATTAACAAGTAAAAAATTATAAATATAAATATATATAATTTGAAAATTGATATTTTTAATTATTTTTTTCCCATTTTGAGGTTTTCATTTTTCACATTTCATGGTTTCTTTTACGCTTAATTTATAAATTAATACTTAAACTATACCTTTTTTCTCATCTTAGTAGTTAAACCTTTTTTTGTCACAAGTGGTACATAAAACTATTTTTTTTCTTAAATTGGTACTTCCGTTAGTTCAACTGTTAATCAAACTGTTAAATTTATTTTAGAAAAAGATTAACCCACAAATTAGTACCTAAAATACACCCGTTTTCCCAAGTTGATACCAAAACATTTTTTTGTCACACGTGGTACCTAAATTATTCTTTCATTACTCATTTTGCACCAAAATATTATATCTATTAAAAAATTCCATCCAATAATAGACTTCTACATCATATAAACTTTAAAAATATATAATTCTTTTACTTTTTTTCTTTTACATTATTTCTTTCTTTATTATTTCTTTCTTTATTTTCTTTATAATTTCTGGTAATGTTAGCAATGCTCGAAATTCGCCCTCCCAAAGTTGAGACACTAGCGGTTAATTATGTTTTCAAACTTCATTCCATGCTTGTTTAACCTGTGATTGAAAAAGTTCTTTCATTAATCAAAACCAGTGTTTTGAGAACGAGAATCAGCTGATTCTGGTCTACAAATAGGAATGAACCAATTGACCTATGAACTGATACAAAATTGTTGAATCAAGTTAAAAATTTGATTGAACCGCTTAAACCAGTTTTCTCTATTTTTTTTAAAATTTTTTTATATTTATGAATTTTTAATCATTTATTTGACCGAACTGAATAAACTGATCAAACCAAAAACTGGTGGCTTAACTAGTTCGACCATCAGTTTAGTTTTAAAAAATCTTGATAAGACCATAAAGCCCAAAATGCTTACACTTGTAAAAGAAGCCTAAGAGGAAAAGAGAAAGAAAAAAATATAGAGTAAAAAAGAATATATATAATAATGTTTATCTTTTTCAGCTACATAACACTTTTTAATTAGTTACCTTTTTTTAGAGATAATTGATTACTTGATTTCGTGATAGGTTTTAAAAATTTATAATTACTAGTTCTTGAACTAACTATTATCACGATGTAGACAAGTGTACCTATCGAACAGTAGTATAGTTTTAGTAAGACCGGATTGTCGAACCCAAAGGAACTAAAAGTACTAGTAATGACTGTCTTTTTATTATCTAGCCTAAGAATAAAAAGGTTTTGTTTTAATTGACTAATTATCTAAACTAAGAACGCACAGAGAAAATAATTGGGGAATTGCTTTTGGGAAAAATTGATTGACTTAAGACAATACCTAAGGAAAAATCCACCTAGACTTTACTTGTTATTCTGGCTCTGAATCGGACGATTTATTCATTCAACTTGTTCCGTAGAGATCCCTAAGTTATGTTATTATCCCTATTCAAGACTAATAACTTCTAATCCATAGATTGAATAACCGAGACTTTTCTCTAATTAACACTCTAGGGTTGCATTAACTCGATCTATGGATCCCTTTATTAGGTTTTTCCCTGATCCAACAAAATCTTGTCACCCTATGTCTAGGCGCGCAATCAACTCCGCTTAATTATGACAAATGTACTCTTAGGCAAGGTCTATTCCTCCTCTAAATAAGAGCATGTCTTGAATCAATATCCTGGGATATCAAAACAAGAATTAAGAACACATAATTAAGAACAAGTTAAATATTTATCATACGATTCAGAAAATAATAACAAGATTCGTCTTAGATTTCATTCCCCTTAGGTATTTAGGGGTTTTAGTTCATAACTAAATAAGAAAACATCTCAGAAGAATAAAGAGTACAAAACATAAAGAAAACCCAAAACTCCTGAAGGGAAATTGAGGAGAGATCTTCAGTCTTGATGATGAATCCGGCTTCTGAGATGGATCAATCAGCTTCCTTAGAGTAATTCCTTACCCCCTTTCTCCGTCTCCCTTTTCCTCCTCATTTAGGATGTATTTATAGGCTTTGAAATGCCTAAAAACCCTTAAAATTAGCATTTTTCAAATTAGACTCAACTTGGGCTCGGTAGGGACACGCCCGTGGCACACGCCCATGTTCGATTACTTCAGGCCGTGTTCGAGCCTGCCAAATTGACACGGCCGTGTAGTCTGCCCGTGTGATGAGGTCCAGGTCGTATTGATTTCGTACTTTGGCCCATTTTCTCCGTTTTTGGCCCGTTTCTCGTTCCTTTCGCTCTCCTATGCTCTCCTAAGTATAAAACATAAAATTAAAGCATTAGGAGCATCTAATTCACCAATTCTAATGAGAAATCATCCATAAAATGCATTAAACATGGGGTAAAAATATGTATAATTTACGGTTTATCAAATACCCCCACACTTAAGCATTTGTTTGTCCTCAAGCAAAATTCTCAACTCATAATCAAAATAAATTCTTCTCAACTTATAATTTTTATCGATAATATCTCAGAATAATCCATAGGTAATCATACATTGAGAATTCAACTAAAAGAACATAAAAGTTTCAAACATTCCAAGTTGAGTATTTAATCATGCAAACATAGGTGTCTTTCCGTATCTAAGTAATTACCTTTGATTCAGAATATCAAAGGGTTTCACATCCTCACTAAAGATTCACTCAAATCACTCGAGGTGTTTAAGGACAATAAATGAAGCACTCAATAGTTAATAATGAAAAGTCATTACCATAGGCTTGCATGAAAATCAAATCTCCACCACTATAATTTAAGATGATACATCAATCAAAAGGTCTTTGGAGGGTTGTAATGAGGCTTGGTTAGGGGGTGTAGTCACAAGCTGAAAGAAAGGGTTAGAATCGAGATTGAATTGAAAAATTACCTAACTAGAAAAAGAGTTAATCATTACTTGCGTACAACAGAGCTTCTTCTCAAAATATGAAATTATAGATATGTATACATAATTTTTTTTAAGAACAAGTTAAATAATATAGAGTAACTATTAAGAACAAAACATAGCTAAGCAATCCATTCAACTCAAATCTCGACAAAAATAGGGATTAATTTAGGGGATTTCAACAATAATGGGTTAAAGGTTAATATTAAGGTTAATACAAAGAATGGCTTGTTAGGCTCAAATGGGTTTACTAAGGGTTAACCATAGAGGTAGGCTTTTCATGGCATGAGTGGGTTAATCCTAAGTGCCTTAATCATTTTGATATATCAAATCAAATGGTGTGGTCTCGACATGCATAATCAAGCAAGTTCTAGAATAACAGTTCACTACTGACGCACTCAAAGCAATAATAAAAGTGAGCATGAAAGAATTAATAGATGCTCAAAAGGCTCAAAAATCTCACAAAAATTACGGCTTTTTGATGTTAAAAACTGTGAATTCCAATTCAGAGTAATACCTAAACTTGGGGAAACAACCTATAATTTTGAATTCTTAAAAATCAACTCATCATGCTTGATTCTCTAATGTCTTAAGTTTAAACAATCAATGCATAAATTGCCTATGTTTTAATTCAAGATATATCAATCAAAATCATAAATCAATCGAAATTTATCCTAAATATGATATGAGAGCTTTTTAAGAGAACAAGGCAGTCATTCAAGGATTTTTCTGATAATAAATAAATACCCCCCACACTTAAGATGTACATTGCCCTCAATGTATAAAGATAGATATTATAACATAAAAATAAGATAAGGGGAGAAATGAAACTTTTTGTATGATGAATTTCTCGAACTAGAGTTTTGGAGAGTGATTGGTTCGAGAGTGGAAGAGGATACTCCGGCGGTCGTAGAGGTTTATTAGTCCATAAGTCTTGTGCCAAAGAATAT
The DNA here is from genome assembly GCF_007990345.1 of Gossypium hirsutum. NCBI lineage: Eukaryota > Viridiplantae > Streptophyta > Magnoliopsida > Malvales > Malvaceae > Gossypium > Gossypium hirsutum. The sequence goes on along the minus strand of NC_053436.1, from coordinate 101,230,139 downwards.
TATATCTAGTGATAGTTATGGTCATGGTCAATCAGGACATGGTAGTTATAGAGAACTTTTTTCGGTGGAGTTTTAGTTCCTATGTAACGATGAACTTAAGAGCTCTATACAACTGTGATAAAATTAAGAACTTTTTAGGGGATATTAGGGAGAATAATTAAAAAAATAACCGAAATTAATAATTAAAAATAAAATTTCTAAAATCTAATAAAAATAAAAAGTAGTTTCAATAAAAATTAAAAAAATAAAATAATAAATAAATATTTGTAAACATATTCATTGCTGGATGGTTCACGAGGTGGGACTGGCGATGAGATGTGGAGGTGCTGACAAATCTACTGTAGAGTAGCATCAATGTTGTCAAATCATTGAAAACACTACTGCTCGAATCGGTGAGGCGCTCAGAGATGTCAGTATATGAAGCCGCCGCATAAACTGGACGAGAGGGTGGTGGTGGCTGAGTCGGTGGGTCCTCGTGCTGTGGGGTGACATCATCAGGAATGTCTTCGTAGGCCTCCTCCTCGGTAGATTGGGCGAGACGATACTGGAGAGGGTAGGTTCTTCGGCGCCTCTCGATCATCCTCATGCTAAGCATGCTTGAGATGCCTTGTGGAGACATCTGGCCAAGGAGGGTGAGGGATGATTCTTGGGCCGCGGTGTTGAGGAGCTCGAAGTGTCGCGCCAGTCGAGTCACGTAGGGACCAATAGAAATGACCCCCTTCCGATGCCGTTCCGTCTGGTGCTGAATTGCAAGGACGATGAAATAGGAAAGGTCGATGACGTACCCTTGCGACATGCACCATAAGAAGTAGACATCGTGGGTGTTGACGACACCAGTGCTCTCTCACCTCCCTGTAATCGTGTGAGCTAAAATAGCGTGTAAGCACCTCAGGGATGGTGGGAGAACTGATGCCTTGAAGTGGCTAGGATTGTAGGAGGCCGTGCTAGGGGCCAAAGTGTACCAGCACTTCGAGGGAGAGAAATGTATGTAGCGATTGAGAGCATGTAGTTCATTCTCCTCCTTGAACTCCTCCGTATATACGCCTAGTGCCTCACCGAACTCTGGGACGCTTAGTTGGCAGACTAACCCGCCTAGGCGAAACTGCACCGTGCCGGAATCATCGTAGTTCGTCATTACGGTCTAGAGATGGAACATTGAGCATAGTTCCATCATGAGCTCGAGGTATGTTGGTTCGATGATCCCAAAGAACAACTCCCAAGGGTCAGTGGTCAAGAGGGCCCGAATCGCATCAGCCATTTGAACCAGTGGCCCGCAATTAAAGGTCGGGCCCGAAGTATCTGGAAATGTTCTTCCTGGGGCCCTCGGGGGAACTGTAGAAGAGGGTGACAAATTTTTACGGTTGGACCTGTAGAAGAGGACGCTCCCTTCCTCTTCTTTGAAGTAGGTACGACGATTTTCTTTCCTCTTGAAGACGACATTGTGTACCTGCAAGTGGAAACATCAATTCATCTTTTGATGAGTGGACAATTTATAATATATAAAAGGAATGCGACTAAATTCGAGAAAGAAAATGCATAACTATATTCAGCCACAATTACTAATTCAATTAAAATAATAAGTTCAATGACCCATTTCTTTATGGCATGAGTATGGTACTATAAGGAAAAATGGCAAAGAATGGAATGCAAAATACTATATGAATGAAAAGATATGTCAACAAAACATGCATGATTATTTCAACTATCCTAGCTATGAATATTCACTTCTAACTAATTGAGTGAAGTGTAGGAATCATGTAATGAGTAATATTTTAAACATGAAAAAGATGATAACTTGTTTGATAAATGAAATTTATGTGATTATTAATATGGAAATAGCATGAAAAATATAGATTAATATGATAAATAGCATTATAAATCAATGAAATAAAAGAAAAAGGAGTTAACAAATGCTAAGGAGAGAGATTTGGCGTCGAGAATGGAGTTGTAGGCGACGCGTAGGCGTGAAAGGGAGGCCGTGTGGAGTTGCAACGGCTAGGGTTAGGGTTTTTGAATGGGGACGAAAGTGAATAGTGAAGGGTATTTATAGATTTTGGGCTACATGGCTAGGCCACACGCCCGTGTCCCCCAATTTCAACCCGTGTGATTCGCGAATTTTAAATTTGGGCGCGTCTGACATTTAGTACACGCACGTGTTCCTCGGGTGTGTAGGTTCACACGGCCGTGTCGCACGGTCGTGTCTAGCTTCGTTCGTTTCTCCCACGCCCATGTTCCTTTTAACAAATTCGACCACGGGTGTTGGACGCGGGTGTGTGACACGCTCGTACTGTTTTAACAGGTTCGTCCACGATTTTTCCACACGGGCGTGTCGCACACTCGTGTTGTTTTGGAAGGCTCGACCACAACTATGTCGCATGGCCGTGGCATTTTATCGAAGCCCATGTTGGGGAAATCTTTTTGCCCTATTTTCACACGGCCTTAAGCACGCCCGTATGCTTGGCTGTGTCTCTGTGGAAACATCTGTATTCAAGATTTTTATTAGTACGTTAGGAGTTAAATACCAAAATTTAAAGAAATTAATATTGTTAGTGCTCGATTGCCTCTCGAGAAGCTCTTATTTATAGTCTAAGATCGACTTACCTCTCCAGTGAATGGTCATGGTGGTTTGAGGAGTTTATACTCCTCATTCCTACTATCAATCTCATCAAAATATGGTTTTAATTGGATGTTGTTTACTTTAAAAGTGCCGAACTTGGGATGACTCACCTCCACCGTACCGAATGGAAAAATACTGAGTACCGTAAGAGGGATTTCCTCATTCGATGTGGTAGTGACAATGTGGGGATCTACGGCATCTAATAAGACCTTATCACCAACCTTAAGTTGATTTGGAGAGGTATTGGGCTCGTTTTGGCATAGTTTCGATTTGTCGGGTCTTGGTTTGTGTGTCCGCCATTCATCGAGTTCCTCAATTTGTAATCTTCAATCTTCATGAACAGGTCCTTTACTATTGCTTGAGAACGACTCGTGTACTTCCTTCAAACGCATTTTCTGCAAAGTAGGTTGCACCATATTGGTAGGTTTAGTAGAATGGTTTAAATGATCACCTTCAATTCCTGATGTGTTGCTAGAATTGCGAGCTTGAAGGGTGATTGTTTCGTCTCCCACTCGAAGTGTGAGTTCACCTGTGCCAACATCAATAATGGTTTTAGCAGTTGCTAAAAAGGGCCTTCCTAGAATTAAAGGAGTGTTGCTATCCTCTTCTATGTCTATGACAATAAAGTCAACGAGAAATATAAATTTATCGATTTTAACTAGCACATCTTCAATAATACCTCTAGGGAATCTTATAGTTTTATCTGCTAATTGAATGCTCATCCTAGTCTGTTTTGGTTTCTCGAGACCTAGTTGCTTAAACATTTTGTAAGGCATGACGTTGATACTAGCCCCTAGATCAGCTAATGCATGATTAACATCTAAACTACCAATTAAGCAAGGAATAGTAAAGCTCCCTGGGTTTTTTAGTTTGTTGGGTAGTTTATTTTGGAGAATGGCTGAGCAAACTGCGTTCAGCTCCACATGCGACGCCTCGTCTAACTTCCACTTATTTACTTAAAGCTCCTTTAAAAATTTCATTACGTTTGGCATCTATGATAGAGCTTCAATAAATGGTAAGTTAATATGTAATTTTTTTAAGAGTTTAAGGAATTTACCAAATTGTTCATCTAAGCGGTCTTTCCTTGTCGCGTTGGGGTATGACACACAAGGTTTATATTCGACAGTTACTGGTTTGTTTGTACTTTGATCTACCTCACCTTGACCTTTGCTTACCACAGTTTCTTGCCTCGGTTCGGGTTCAGGCTCAACGACTCCTTCGTCATCTTGAATATTAATTGCGTTGAGTTGTTCCCTTGGGTTAGGTTCGGTATTACTTGGCAAACTACCTTGTGGTTATTTGGAGATTAGTTTTAAAAGCTGGCCTGTCTGAGTTTCGAGTCCTTGGATCGACGCTTGTTAATTCTTAAGTGTTGTCTCGGTGTTCTGAAAACAGGTTTCTGACACTGATATGAACTTTGAGAGCATCTCTTCAAGGTTTGGTTTCGTTTCCTGTTGGTAGGGTGGTTATTGGTAGTCCGGAGGATGTTTTGGTCTTTGATTTCCTTGACAGCCCCACGAGAAATTAGGGTGGCTCCTCCAACCTGCATTATAAGTGTTACTATATGGATTGTTTTGAGGTCGAGGATTATTACCCATGTAGTTTAATTGCTCGTTATCCATGCTGTGGCCATAAGGTTGGTATGCTGAATGGTTTGTTCCATCGCTACTTGCTTCACACTGCATTACTAGGTGAACCTGTGAAGAATTAAGAAAACCATCAATCTTTTTATTTAAGAGTTCTACCTGATTAGAGAGCATGGTGACCGAATCGATGTTATAAACGCCAGCTATTTTCGTTGGTTTTGTCCTCATAACTTGCCACTGATAGTTATTCAGTGACATCTCTTCAATAAACTCATAGGCATCTTCAAGTGTTTTATTATTGATGGTTCCGCCAGCAGCTGTGTGAACCATTTGCCGAGTCGAAGGATTCAGACCATTGTGGAATGTTTGAACTTGGAGCCAAAGCGGTAACCCATGGTGATGGCACCTTCTCAGTAAGTCTTTGTATCTCTCACATGTATCGTAGAAGGTTTCTAAATCCATCTGCACAAAAGAAGAGATATCATTACGTAATTTAGCCGTTTTAGCCGGCGGAAAATATTTTAGTAAAAAATTTTTAGTCATTTGTTCCCAAGTAGTAATTGACCCTCATGGTAATGAGTTCAGCCACTGTTTAGCTTTGTTCCTTAATGAAAAGGGAAACAACTGAAGACGTATAGCATCATTAGGAATGCCATTAATTTTAAATGTATCGCATAGTTCTAAGAAGTTAGCTAAATAAGCGTTGGGATCTTCATCCTGCAAACAATCAAACTGAACAAATTGTTGTATCATTTGAATAGTGTTAGGTTTTAATTCAAAAGTATTTGCAGCTACAGTAGGTCTAACTATGCTAGATTCAGTTCCTGTTAAAGAAGGTTTAGCATAATTATACATAGTGCGTGTAGCAGGATTCTGATTAACTGCAATTGCAGGAGGTAGCTGATTGCCTTGGTTTTCAGCCATCTCTTCAGTTGGGGGTTGAGTATCATCTTCTTGTTTGTTCTTCGTGTATCTTAAGTTGCGCCTTATTTCTCTTTGGTTTCTACGAACTGTACGATCGATTTCTTCGTCAAAAAGTAATGGTCCCGACGGGTTTCTTCTAGTCATAAACTATAAAAAAACCAGCCAAGAGAAAGAAAGAGTAGGTTAATAAATAATAATAATAAAATTAAATTAAATTGTAAGAAAAATAAATGGCTAAAGTAATAAAAATTGAGAGTTCCTAATATTTTAGTTCTCTGGCAACGGCGCCAAAAACTTGATCGCGTGATTTCGTGATAGGTTTTAAATTTTTATAATTACTCATTCTTGAACTAACTATTATCGCGATGTAGACAAGTGTACCTATGAACAGTAGTATAGTTTTAGCAAGACCAGATTGTCGAACTCAAAGGAACTAAAAGTACCAGTAATGACTGTCTTTTTATTATCTAGCCTAAGAATAAAGAGGTTTTGTTTTAATTGACTAATTATCTAAGCTAAGAACGCACAGAGAAAATAATTGGGGAATTGCTTTTGGGAAAAATCGATTGACTTAAGACAATACCTAAGGAAAAATCCACCTAGACTTTACTTGTTATTCTGGCTCCGAATCGGACGATTTATTCATTCAACTTGTTCTGTAGAGATCCCTAAGTTATGTTATTATCCCTATTCAAGACTAATAACATCTAATCCCTAGATTGAATAACCGATACTTTTCTCTAATTAACACTCTGGGGTTGCATTAACTCGATCTATGGATCCCCTTATTAGGTTTCACCCTAATCCGGCAAAATCTTGTCACCCTATGTCTAGGCGCGCAATCAACTCCGCTAAATTATGACAAATGTACTCTTAGACAAGGTCTATTCCTCCTCTGAATAAGAGCATATCTTGAATCAGTATCCTGGGATATCAAAACAAGAATTAAGAACACATAATTAAGAACAAGTTAAATATTTATCATACGATTCAGAAAAAAATAACAAAATTCGTCTTAGGTTTCATTCCCCTTAGGTATTTATGGGTTTTAGTTCATAACTAAATAAGAAAACATCTCAGAAGAATAAAGAGTACAAAACATAAAGAAAACCCAAAACTCCTGAAGGGAAATTGAGGAGAGATCTTCAGTCTTGATGATGAATCCGGCTTCTGAGATGGATCAATCGACTTCCTTGAAGTATTTCCTTAGCCCCTTTCTCCGTCTCTCTTTTACTCCTCCTCTAGGGTGTATTTATATGCTTTGGAATGCCTAAAACCCTCAAAATTAGCATTTTCTGAATTGGACTCAACTTGGGCTCGGTAGGGACACGCCCGTGGCACACGCTCGTGTTTGATTACTTCAGGCCGTGTTCGAGCTTTCCAAATTGACACGGTCGTGTGGTTTACCTGTGTGAGGAGGTCTTGGCCATGTTGATTTCGTACTTTGGCCCATTTTCTCCTTTTTCGGCCAATTTCTCGTTCTTTTCGCTCTCCTATGCTCTCATAAGTATAAAAAATGAAATTAAAGCATTAGGGCATCGAATTCACCAATTCTAATGAGAAATCACCCATAAAATGCATTAAACATGGGTAAAAATATATATAATTTACAGTTTATCAATAATATAAATTTTGGCCCCCAAACTTAGCAACTAGGTCCACTTTGGTATATATACTTTTGTTTGGTTCACATTTGTATGTGAATTTAGCAACTAGATCCATTTTAGTCATTGAACTTGAATTCCATCAAGATTTGATGATGTGATCAATGTTTTTGGAACATGATTGGATTGGTCAGTTGGACCCATTGGATGGAGAACCAACCGCTATATTGATCTAAACAAAGGGATTGAATCGATTGAATTGAAAGCTGCTCGTAATCGTTAAAAATTAAAAATTGCAATGAAAACTAGTAGTTGAGCAGGCTTAATTTTTTTATTTTTTTTATGAATTTTTAATTGTTTATGTAAATAGTCGGTACAGCAGTTGAATCGGTCAAAATGATTGAATCGAGACTAACAGTCCAACTGATTCAACCACTAGTTCAGTTATTAGAACACTATATGTGACACGCTAAAATTGTACCATGTCATCACTTAAAAAATTATATATTTTTTCAATTTTCAAGTAATGATATCTCAAAGTGTCACGTCATCAAACTTTTATATTTTTCAAATTTAAGGACCTAAATGAAACTAGTTGTCAAGTTCAAGTGTCAATGCGGATAAAAAAAATACAAGTACCAAAGTAGACCTAGTTGTCAAGTTTAGGGGCAAATTTTATATTATCTCTTTTAAAAAATAAACTTAATGGTTTCACTACCAACTTAGGGGAAAAAATTTTGGTAACACTTATAGTCAACAAAATGTTTAGGTATCAAAATGAGAAAAATGATATAATTTAGGTATCAATTTATAGGTTAATCATTTTTTAAATAGACTTAATATTTTAGTTGACAGTTTGATTTAGAGAGGTACCAACTTGAGAAAAAGAAATTTAAACATAATTTGTGAAAAATTTTGAAGTACCAAAATGGGAAACATGGTATAGTTAATTTGTGGGTTAAGCTTTTTTTTTTTGTACATTTCTCTTTTCACTTTTCTCTAAAACACAACTTAGAAATCGGAAAAAGGACAATGTTGGACCATTGTGCTAGCTTTCATGTTGACTTTCATCTTTGGTTGCTAGTGAATTCAAACTTTAACTGCTAGTAGTCTTTAGCCCTTGAGCTTGGATCTGGGTTCCATTTCACCAAAAATTCTTGAAGTCCACGAATCTAGGTTAGAACCTTTCACCTTTATCCTTTCTAATCTTCATCGTCTGTTGGTGTAGCAACCCCATTTTATAATATGTTGTTCCTCGATAACTAGATTTCACTTCTACCATTGGGATCTTCCAAATAAGCCCTCGAACTCCTCAAAGTCCACCTTCATAAAATTAATTTCTCTTTATTTTTTTTATTTTTTTAAAACTAATTTCGGGTTTTTAGACTCTTCTTCTTCTTTTTTTATATACATATTTTGATTTGTAAGAGAGTTTTTCTTTTAGTGTTGTGAGTGAAGCAATGGCTTGATTTCTAGGTAAGAAAAGGGAGTAAATAAAAGTCTTCAATGGTGGAAATGTGTGATGATGACAAGAGTTGTGAGTTGAGTGATGGTTGGCGAGAGTTGTAAAGGTGAAAATAATAGCTTGCTATTTTGTGAAGGATTTTGGTGATGATGATGGTGGCAGAAAGATAATCAATATTTTTTTTATAAATTCAAGAAATTATAAGAAAAACAAAGCAAAATAAGTTTAAAAAGAGGGTAAGTGACCGCCTCCTGACGTACCAACGTCAAGAGTATGAATAGTACAACTAAATATGTGAATTAAGGCGATGCCCGCAAGAATACAAGTCAAATTGTAATATAGTTTGTTTACAACGAAACACTTGGTAAGTATTTCGAGGGTCGCACCCTAGGGATTGCAGTTTGGGGAAAACGACTATTAAGTCAATTACCAAAAATAACTACTAATCAACTCAAGTAACAAATTAATAATGTTAATTTAGAAGTAAGAAATAATAATAAACTAAATCAATTGAACTAAACATAAATCTACTCCTAAGTTCATGTATTGACTTTTCTTATTCCTTATTTCTACTATGAGAATTCCTTTAGCCTAGATAAAATTATTTTACCTGATTAATGGTTGATGTACAGATCTAAATAGTTGGTTACTAATTAACCTAGCAGGGCTTCTCAGCCTTATACTAACCTAACTAGATAGCAAGAACTACTCACCTCTCAATGACCCAGTTCAGATTGGGGTAGGGTAAGGTTTTCATGGATAGGCAATACCGAATTCAAGTTAATTCTCAGATATATGACTTCCTAGGGTCGTCAGTCCTAGGGTTTAAGTTCTTCTTTCCTTAACCACTGATCTACTGAGTGATTCTTGGTAGGCAATACAAATTTCAAGTTAATGCCTACCTAGATGACTTCCTAAGGTCGTCAATCTTAGGGTTTAATAACACTCAACCAACTTTAACCAATCCAAATGAACTCTATCAACCATACAATTAATAAGATTAATAAAATTGAAACATGCAAAATATATATAAGGTATAATTTGAATTTAATCTTTACATAAACATTCAATCAGCAAAGTCAGGAAAAGAAATATAAAGAATAGAATAAGGGAAAGAGATGCTTATGGATTTATGGATGAAAGTGTGGCTCCTGAACAATCTTTGCTCGCGAAAGTCTCACTTCAGAATAGGGTTTTCTAATTACAATAACATAAAAAAAACTAAGTAGAAACTAAGAATGAAATAAAAACCTAAGAATCAATCACTAAAATTATGGGTTTAATCTGGTTCCAATGGCCTTTATATAGGCTAAACCGAGAATATTAAAGTGCCTAAACTATCCTTGAAGTACTTAGAGTTTGACTACAAAAAATAATCTTAATTTCCCTAAAAAATGTAACTGTCATGTACAAGGACTTTTGGGCCGCACAAAAGCAGTGTTGCAACATAGGCCTATAGTGTTGCAACATCAGACCTGGTGACATGACATAGGAATCAGTTTCGACCTAAATATTCATCTTTAGTTCCCAATTTTTCCTACAATACCATGTTACCTTTATTTAGATTTATAATATGTAATAAAAACCACTAAAAACATAAATTACTACTTTAAGCATGAAAACCTAAATATATACTAAGATGCTTTTATTTATCTATTGAACAAGCTAAAGTTATGTGTGAAAAGGATATAAATAATAGTGTAATTCGTGGCAGATCAAACTCCCCCACACTTAACTTGTTACTTGTCCTTAAGTAACCAAAGCACATATTTGGGAAAAAGGAACAAAGAAAGAAAGAAAAAATAATAATATGAAGATGACTTGATTTCTTTCTTTAAACAAGTTAGAGTTAGTGAAGATGGATGTAAATAAGAACCTTACACTAAACTCCCCCACACTTAAATTTTTGCTTGTGCTCAAGCAAACCAAGTCTAACAATAAGAAGACTTCACTTGGACTTTATTAATACTACGAACATGATTGTCAAATATTAAAGGTATAGCAATTCCTATCGCACATGTTACTTAATCTTGATAGTTTGATGCCTTGAAAACTTTCTAAAGTAAATTAAGATTAGTTTACAAAGTTAAATTACTAACAAATTAGAAGTAATTCTCAAGATTAAATGTTTAACAATATCACCATTAACATAAATCAAACAAATATGTAGTAGACACAATCATGTGAATCGAAAATACTCATTAAGTATAATTGTTAGCAATTCCAGAAGATTATGCACAAGGAACGCTTAAGTCATATTGGTCTTCTAGGCTTGTAACGTTCTGAGGCTTAAGATGGTATAAGTTCAAAGAAAGATATGGCTCAAAACGATTTAAACACTAAAAATAGTTAGGCATATGACATTGTTCCCTCTCTTCACCCTAAGTGTCCTTTCCAAGCTCACCGCATTTTATCTCACTCTTTCACATTTCTTATCTCTCCATGTAGGAAGATACAATATAATACTAGTAACTATGGACGGCTTAACGAGTTTTGATGCACTGATGACTAAGTTTTTTTCTCACTTTTCTGACTTTTTGTTTTGTTACTTGACTTTTTACTCTTTTCTCAATCACAATGCTTTTGTTTCTATTCTATAATTTTTCTTCTCGTTTTTACTTTTAACTTTTTTTGGATTTTCTTTTTCATACATTTTTACTCGACCTATAATCATTACATCACATTGTTTCTTCCTTTCCATTTTTTTTGAAACCATCATTATGTATCTACCTAAACCCTCAATATCTATGGTCTGACATTTATTTCGTAATGTATTAAAGGACCAAGGATAGGTAAGAGTTCAATTTTTCAATTTATTTTTGGCTTTTGGGTTTCAACTTTGTTGGTTCATCAAAAAGGAGTTATCAAGCTCAAATAAAGAGACTAGGGATTCATAGCATTAAGATATGGTCATTTAAGAACAGGCTATTCAAACAATGCCTTAAGCCATCCCTAAGCATCCCATCATACACAATTTCTTTCATACTTCGAATTAAATTGAACGAATAATAATCAATTCAAGCATTCATGTCTCTACGACTATATATAAGACTTATATCTCATACGGCATCATTAAACATTTTTACTTAGGTACTTCTAATTTATTATGCAATTTAACTAAGTAACCTAGTCAATTTATCTGAAAAATAATCAATTTATCTCATATCAATAAAAAATTTCATGTTTGACAAAAATCATTACATGCTTTATTATTTTCAACCACTATTCACAATATTAATATAATCCAAGCACCATACAATGAAAACAATAATAATTTTTTTTGGTAAATAAATAATCAACTAAATTAAAGTAAACACACAAAACTAATCCTATGTACTTTCCCCCACACTTGAGAGCATACATTATCCTTGATGTAAAGAAAACATAAGCATAAACAAAGAAACTTCCTTAAAAGTCGATTCCTTACTTTCGTGATAGTCTCGAGATCCATGTGCTCTGAACGGACAGAAGAGTACCTAAAAAGGATTCTACGAAAAGAAATATGAACTATAATGTAAAGAAAAAAATAAAAATTAGAAGAAAAAGAAGAAGTGCCAATAATGGATGACAAAACATCTTAAAATATTCAGATGAACTTGGCCCTTCAATGTTGCAAGGTGGCATTCTATCTAAAATGTTGCAGCATTAGGGTGCGATGTCGCAACATCAAGCCTAGCTTCTGGCTTCTTCAATTTTTTTTTATTATGTCACTCCATGGTATCTACACCTGTTGTGGAAGGAAAAAAAACTAAACACAACTAAGATTAATAAAAATAAAAGAAACAAAATTTAAAACAGTAAATAGAAGTTATTTAAAAACTGAGACGATCCATGTTGCCACCATAGAAGAACTTTCAGCTGGTTCTCGACACTTTGATTCGACGTTTGTTTAGCTATCGATATATATGAACTAGCCCTTTCAGTTAATGTAACATCCTAAATTTCTTAACTTTGTTTCTGTGTATTTTGTCACAATTAAGTATCTACTTTAGTGGTTAAGGGTTCAAGTCCCACTTTTGGCAAACTTTGTTATTTTTTATCCTAATATTATCCTTGTTGGGTGGGCTTATGTAATATTGTTTGTAAACTCATATCAGAATGAGCCTGCTGGTTCGATTGGTAAGGAGTTAGCTTACTGGAGGTCTTGTGTTTGAATCCTCACGTCAGCGTAAGTGATAATTTTTGCTTTGGTTGGGTGAAAAAGGTTCGATGGAAGTGGAATTCTGAGGTAGTTGGATGAGGTTAGTGGGTAGGATTTCAAGGGATTATGTTATTAGTGGGGGAGTTGTTGGGGGATTTTTAGTGTTTTCTTTTAATTAATTATTTTCAAAAAAATAAATAAATTCCTTTTTTACGAATTTCAAATCGATCTAGCATGCATTACTCTTTGTGGATAAGCGTTGTTAATTCTTTTCGTCTTCGTTTGTGCAACTTGTGATTGCATTCCTTCCGAGGAAAAGCAAGATACAACTAGTGCCCCTTTAGTAAATTGAACATTGGGTTTTCTTGTTCGTTGTTGATTCTAGTGGGCTTAGGATTGCAGTAGCATCAAAACCGAACCAGGTGTGTAACAAAAACACAAGAAAATAATGTTCGACGAAAGCCAAAAAAGTGGTCTACTGACGCCACACAGGCGTGTGACCATGTGGGCCGCACGGGCTAGGCTGAATTGGACATGTAGGCCACACGGATGTATGGGTCTTGGGCCAAGCCATATGGGCCACACGGGCAAGGCCAATATGAGCGTATGGGCCCATACGGGCATGTAGGCCCAAAGTTCTGAAATTTTCCCTAGGGTTACATGAGTCATTCCAATCGACTGTGGGCCTTCCATAGGGTTAGTAAGGGCTAACCAAACCTTGATGCTTGTAATTTGATATTTTGATAAACTAATTTGAGTTAGGAAAACTGATATGTATGTCTAATTGATTTTTATAAGCATTTATGATATCTATATACGAGCATGCAAGACATGTTAATTCTATTAAATCTGTTATCTGTATTTGGGGTGGGATTTGTATATGTGGAGGAAGTGTTCTATACGGCGACCTTTCGCCTATTTTTTGGCAGTTTGGCTGCATACTATTCTGTTATGTGTCATATACATGCTATATGGTATGTAGGGATGGGTGGGTGTTTTATACCCCATATAGTGTGATGGGATGGTCGAAGATGGTGTGTAGAGGATGAGTGTAGGATTTTGTATATCTTTTCTGATTATTTGATTCTGACTGATTCTATTAAGGACTTATGTCTGTCTCTATAGTTGCTCTGCATATGAAAAATTCTGAGCATATTTGTATGTCTATCTCTGTTGGGTTACATACTGAGTTTGTAAAAACTTACATCTGTTTGTCTGTTCTATTCAGGTAATCCTTAGTCATAGGCGAGGCCAATACGATGAAGGCTCAGCGGTGACTACTATATTGCAAACGGTTTTTAATTAAAGGTTTTATTTAAATTCTTGATTATTTTTGGAGAGTTTTGTAATTTTTGGACTCTCGGGACTGTTTGCCTTTGGTTTTGGATGGGTTTTTGAATTTTCTACTGCGATATTTGAGAAAAATCACGATTTTATGTAAACAAAGGTTTTTTTGAAAATACAAACGCAATTTTTTTATCGGCAACGATTTATCAAATTTCCGCTGCTAAATAAGTTTTATAAGAGAATAAATCAACAACGATTTTCCTTAACAATAACAACCAATATGTTTGATAAAAAGTATATTCATTTAGTAAACAATTAAACGCGAGAAACTTAATTTATTAAGATTATTTTTAAAACTCTTCTTTGTAACACTCCTAAATTTAGTCATAACTTTCAAGCAGGGTTTGGGGTGTTACAATTAATTCCAATGATGTTGCTTTATTTTTTTTACCGACATAACATCCACATTACAAGCTATTTGGTACCAAATCCAAGCAAACCCCAAATTAGTATTATTGCGTCGAGCTTTCTCCTTTCCATGTAGCGTGATGTTTTGGTCACTCAAGCTTTATTTCCCTTGTTAGATGAGAATGAATCGAGCTCATCAACCTCTCCGACTGAAACTTTCTCTATTATGGCCAAAAAATGTATTAGCTCTTCTACATTTTCATTTAGAATCAATTAAAGCTGTGTCAGTTGTTACTACTAAGTCTACGTCTATTGCTATTTTAATTGGATCGGAGATCACTTCATCCATATTTAATTCATCCCTATGATCTTCAATTCCAAACTTTTGCTGACTGTTATTGTCTAATTTAGGGTGGTCAACAATAATACAAGGAAGATCAAGGTTAGAAACATCATGCATGAACTCTTCCCTTGGAGGTAGAGTCTCAGATATTTCTTACAGCATTTTCCTTATATGTTCCATCATGCCTGACATGTTTGATAATATTTCGGAGTTAGACTGCTTAGTAGTTTCGTATGAGAACATTTTATGCAAATCACAATGAGGCTCATATAAGTGTTTGGGCTTGTCATTATCTTGGTCGTACGAATCATAAAGAGGTTCATGTGGATACAAATTGTCCTCACATATGTTATCATCACTCTATTGGTTTTTTGCAACTCTGTTCGAACAACTTGTTATGTAGTTCCATTCGTCATTCCAAGAAGTCTTTTCATCATTAAACCACCTATAATTAAATTCCTTCATAATTAAATTGCCTAGACAACAAGGTGAACAAAAACAATTGAGAATGGAAATAACATAATTAATGATTATAAAAAAATTAGTACACTATCTAGCTCGTTCGTCTTTTGATTAATATTATTTTACAAAGTAATTAAAAACAATAACAAATTTCACCATTATAATCCTCGGCAACAGTGCCAACAACTTGACCACCTCCCGACATACCAACGTTGAGAGTATGAATAATGCAACTAAATACGTGGTTCAGGTTGTAATATAGTTACTAAATATTGGTAAATATGCTGAGGAGTGTATCCTAAGAATTGCAGTTTAGGGAAAGTGGCTATTAAGTCAATTGCTGAAAATAACTGCTAATCTACTCAAGTCACAAATTAGTAGTGTTAATCTAGAAGTAAGATAATAATAATAAACTAAATGAATTGAACTAAATCTAAATCTACTCCTGAGTTCATGTTTCGACTTCTTATATTCCTTATTCCGACTATGCGAGTTCCTTTAGCCTAGATCCAATTGTTTTACCTGATTAATTATTGATGTGAGGATCTAAATATTTGGTTTCTAATTAACTTAGTAGGGCCTATCAACCTTCTACTAACCTAACTAGATGACGAGAACTACTCACCTCTTGATGACCTAGTTCAGACTGGGGTAGGGTAAGGTTTCATGGATAGGCAATACCAAATTCAATTTAATTCCCACCTATATGACTTCCTAGGGTCGTCAATCCTAGGGTTTAAGTTCTTCCTTCCTTAACCACTGATCTGCTGAGTGATGCTTGGCAGGCAATACAAATTTCAAGTTAATTCCTACCTAGATGGCTTCCTAAGGTCGTTAATTCCAGGGTTTAATAACACTCAACCAGCTTTAACCAATCCAAATGAACTCTATCAACCAAACAATTAATAAGATTAATAAAATTGAAACATTGTAAATATATATAAAGTATAATTTGATTCTAATCTTTACACAAACATTCAATCAGCAATGTCAAAGAAAGAAATATAAAGAATAGAATAAGGGGAAGAGATGCTCATGGATTTATCGATGAAAGAGTGGCTCCTGAACAATCTTTGCTCGCGAAAGTCTCACTTCGAAATAGGATCTTCCGGTTACAAGAACATAAAATAAACTAAGTAGAAACTAAGAACGAAATAAAAACCAAAGAATCAATCACTAAAATTGCGTGTTTAATCTGATTACAATGGCCTTTGTATAGACTAAACTCGAAATATTAAAGTCCCTAAACAATCCTTTAAGTACTTAGAGTTTGACTAGAAAAAAAACTTCTAATTTCCCTAAAAAATACAGGTGTCACGTACAAGGACTTTTGGGCCACGTAGAAGCGATCTTGCAACATAGGTTTGTAGTGTTGCAGCATTGGATCTGGTGTCACGACATAGGCATCAGTTTTAGCCCAAATATGCATCTTTAGCTCCTAATTTGTCTTACAAGACCATGTAACCTTTATTTAGAGATATAAGATGTAATAAAAACTACTAAAAAGCATAAACTACTACTTTAAGCATGAAAACCTAGATATATACTAAGATGTTTTGATTTAACTATTAAACAAGCTAAAGTTATGTGTAAAAAGGATGTAAATAATAGTGTAATTTCTGGCAAATCAGTAAGTTTAGTGTGTTTTTTTAAAAGTAATTAGTGTTGTACAAGTGGATGTATTGTTTTTTTATTGTTATTGGTACGTATCAATATCGATTTGTTTTGTTGTACCGTTTTAAGTTTAGTATTATTTTTAAAAAATATTTGATATATATAAAATATAAAATATAAAAAATACCAAACAATAAGATTAAATAAATTTTAAATATAAAATAACCATCAATTATATAAAATATTTTTCAATAAGTTTCACAAATACACTCCATTAAACAAACTCAAAATAAAAAAATAAAAAAATTCATAAATCGAACAACAAAATCTTCCTATTAAACTATTTTATGCATATAATAATTCATCATTCAACAAATCCAAAATAAACAATAAAAAATTAAAAATTAAAAATTTATTTTATTTTATTTTATTTTATTTTTACTAATTGGTATACCATATTTCAATTATTAACTACTAAACACCGGTATTAATCGAAATTTACATTAAAATATAACCTAAAATTTGTTGTTGTAACTTAATACCAAAAAGGAATGTTGTATTTGATAAAGATGGCATTGAAACGAAATTCACTTCTTTAGGTTTTTGTAAATAAAAAATGAAAACAACAAAACTTTTTATCATTTATTTTATGTAGAGAAAATGAAAGAACGGGAAAATAGATCTTAATTTATTGCTTTTTATTAATTAATCAAAATTTTTATATTTCTATATATATTTGAAAATTTTTAAAATCTTTTTGATGATTATTTTTTCAAGCATAGTTAAAGTACACCATGTGTAATTATTAATAATTAATTTAAAAAAATTATAATAAAATTAATATAATATGTAAACATTAAAAATTAAATTTATTATCATATTAATTTAAAAGATTATATATTTTTATTGTTTAATTAACAATAACGAATGAAAATAAATAAGAAAAGATGAAGTTGATAAGATGAACAATTATTTTATAATTTTTTTTATAAAAAATTAACTATCAATAAATAAAAAAAACGGAGTTATCAGTTAAATAATTATTTATTAATGATTTACAATACCCGGTGCGAAGCACGAGCTACTAAAATTTACGATACTTAATTACCAATAACTGTCAACGTAACATATATTTAAATAAAATTAATCCGGTCAAAAGAATAAAATTTATAAAATGAGCGATTGCGTGTAAACATAAATAATTTTAATAAAATTGAGTGATTGACTGGAAACATTAACACAAATTTAGTAAAATTAACACAACATTTAACTATTTTCAATTTTCACTATTCTCAAATGCTACCATTTGAAAATTTGAATTTTAAAAAATCATACCCTTAATTATTTAATTTCAATGAGTTTTCATTTTAGTCATTTAAGTTTTAAATTTTTAACGACATTTGATTATACACATCACATTATGCTTCCACTTCATTAGGGGCACGTAAAAAATTTCTTTAAAATCAATTAAATGATTTATTAAAAAATTTATTCCTTAATAATGTCAACTGATTTGTTACTATAATATTGAAATTAATTAATTTAATTAATTTAATTTCCTTTTAAATTTTAAAATTTTATTTATATTTCTATATTATCCTTAATGAAATATTAAAGTATTAATTGAAGAAAAAAATATATTAAGAATTAAAATAAAAAAGCAATAAAACTAAAATAATACATTAAAAGAATTATTAAATTGTACTTATTTACACCTTTACTAAAAATTTTACAAATAAATTTATTACTTATTTTTGTGAACTGCATAAAAAAATAAAATTATTTTTTTTCATTTCTAAACAATATATTTTCTAACTATATATAAAAGTAAGACCTTCCATTGTTGTCACAAGGGAGTACATTGGTGTCCTTTTTACATCATAGAAAATGGTTAATTTTTAGTTTTGAAATTTGATATTTTATTTAATAATTTATAATATAATTTGATTTTTACATATTTATAGTCTTTTCAATTAGTTTATATAATTAATATCAGTAACTTTTGTATTATAATATTACGTAATTATATTATAATTTGAAGGTTTTTACAGACAAACACATGGCTTTCCATTTCTGTTAGATTTATCTTGCTGTTTTTTTTTCTCATGTCATTATAAAATTACGGTCAAACTTTAGTTTAGTCCCTATAATATGTTAAAACTTGAGATTTATCTATATACTTTAATTTTTCACGTACTTTGGCTCCTCTATTTTTATGATGTCACTAGTTAATTTAAATAATAATATTATTAACTATGTCAATCAAAATTGTGATGTCACCAAAATGAGATAACAAATTTAAGTATGAAAATGAAATAATTTAAAAATTCTTAAAAGAATTATAATTTGGAAATCAAATTGAGTATTAAGCCATAAAAAAAAGGTAATAATAGAGGTTAGGTGGTAGCCTGCACCTCAAGAATAACTTGGTTTTGTTTGGGTTTGGGGTGTGGCGTAAAATAATAAGGTAGGATAGTTAGAGATTATATTTATTTAAATATATTTTAAGTTTATGTATTTGACATAATGGAAGACATTTTACAATTTTAAGGAGAGAATTCAAATTCGAATTTTGGATGTGACATTTTTATAATGGGAAACTATCAACTTGGAAAGAATTAATCTTCATATAACATAAAACAAACATGGGGATAACTTGATAGACCATAGAACGAACATGTAGGATAACTTGATTCCATAAGAAAACAATAATATGGCATATACACACTTTCATGAAAAACTTTGTTGCTGTGAATAACATGTTTAATATAGAGTATTTTAAAAATAAGTTTAAACTAAATTTTTTAATCTACATTTATCTTATAAAATTTGCAACAACTTCAAATATGTCAACGATCTCCCCTTTTGACAATTTTTTGACAAAACAATTTTAAGGCAAAAAGCTTAGCCATCAATCAAAAAGAGCTCTATTTTAGCATAATCCCCTTAATCCAATATTCTTAACTTAGAAGATAATTAAGTCAGTCAACCATTAATGCTTAATTTGAATTTTGCATCAATAAAAAGACCATAATATAACTAAGTGAGTTTGTGGACAAGAAGAATATGCAACCAAGTCTAATCATCTATCTAATAACATCTAGTTCACCCTATAAAGTTTTAGTTCAAATTACAATCATCCCAAAATAAAGTAAAAGAGATAAACATAAACAAAATAAAGGTAAGCAACAACAATGTTATTGTCAGCAGCAATCCTTTTCCCCTATTAGACATCATCTCCTCCTTTTTTATCAAAATATTGCCAAATCACTCTTCCTTAGGAAGGGCAAGTAGATCATTATAGAGGGTTTTTTTCTATCTTTTATCTTTTGAATAACCTTTTGATGTGATCTCTAAAATGTTAATTGGGCCAAAAACCAAGCTGTTCATTCCCACACCATTTGGTCGTAAGTTGACAAGCTTACAAGAGATGTCTTACAAAATTCCTTGAGTGTTCCAATCAGAATGCCCATTGGACCTATAACGTAAGCTTGAGTTAAGAGGTTCAAGGAGTCACTTGTGGGCTTAATCAAACAAGTTTGGGTCGAACATGACAAGACCAATTCTTATTTGGCTCCTAATAAAGACTTAAGCCCATGCAACTTTTTGTATGTAGACTTTTAAGGCCCAACTGTCCATTTGGTTTAGAACACTAATGGTTGGCCACCTTTAAGGATGCAAGTGAATTGTTCATTTTGTGAAAGGGAATCAAAGAGTGTTCACACACAAAAGGCTGTTCATTTTTGGCATGACAAGTGACCATTCGACCAACCATTTCTTCATTAAGTGCCACCATCCAAAGGGGAGTTGAACAAGGCCCTTTGGAGGATTTTAGAAGGTGATTTTTGACCAAACCAATGCACATTAAAGTCCATCGTCCAACATGGGAGAAAAATATGCCCTTTGAAGAATTTCTTAATCATTAAGCAAGCATGTATGAGTAAATGAAGAACCATGTGGTTGTTCGATTGAAGAGAACTCACAATGCAACTTTAAATAATCTTTAAATGTTAAAGAACATTCTAGACATTGCAATTAAGGCCGATTTGTGGCTATCCACTTAACTAGTTTTGACTATAAATAGTCCTTCATTTTTAAGATTTAAAGATGATAATCAATTACATAATTTGAGTGAATTCTCTTTTGTTCTACAAGAATTTAAATCCTAACTTATCAAGATTGTTTTTTGATGGCGTTCAAACTTATCTAATCTTATCACTTACTTCTATTTTTGAAGTGTGTGGAGGTTGCCCTTATACTGTTGATTCCTATTTTATATATAAATAGTGGATCACATGTTTTCTTCAATTATCCAAACTTATCGAAACTTTAATCATTTTTATAGAAATTAAGTAGCGTAGGTTCATTTCCAAGATTGTTTTCGAGTTCGAAAGTTATATCCCTTTACCATTGTGTTCGCTATCTTACTTTTATTCCTACCATTTATCATATTTCAAGTTTGATTCTATTTAGAATGATCAAGCAACTTAAATCGTGACTCATAATCTTAATCACGTACAAGGTTCATATCATATTTTCCTTTGCTCGGAGTCGAGAAATAAGTCGATTATTGGCCTCAGAGGAGAAGGTAGGCTTATCAATCATTCTCTTCTAATTCTAGTGAGAATAATCTTAGGGCTTGAAGAAATGGGCACTTCTTATTCATTCTGTACTAGCACCTCCTCTTGATCACCTTTTTCATCACCCCTTGGCTAATCCTTTGGTTCATTAACCGTGGATTTACGTTCCAACTACTTGTGTGAAAACTTTAACTCAGGCACTAGTTTTTCATGATGCTCAACGATGTGGACAATACGAAAATTTTGCTTGAAGAGGACTTGGAAGATCAGATATGGGAATGGAATCATGAAACACCTTTTACCCTGTCCGATTGTCGAATTAAATTTATTAGTATCGATACCAAGGTTGAAGTATCAATACTTACCACTAAGTATCGGTACCTTGGCTATGGTATCGATACCAAAATAGGTTTTTGTCATTTGGGATGCAGGGTAATTTCTAAGTTCCAAAATTTATACATTTAAGTCCCTACACACCAATTTCTTCAACATATTCAAACCAATCCATAATTGTAAGCATATAAATCAATTATAACATCGACAATTCAAACTTAACACAAACATGTTATGGATTTGGATTAAACTCACAAAATAGATCAAGTTTACAAATTTTACATATTAGTCCTCTATAACCATATCCTATGTGAAAATACCTATGTACATGCCAAACTATACCAAAAGTTAGTATCATACTCTTCTTCAAACTTGGCGATGTGATGAAATGAGTAGTTCACGGTCTTTTTCCTAACTTGTCCGATTAATTTCTACCTACGTGTTGGAAATAAACGTGTTAAGCCGGTGAATGCTTAGTAAGTACAAAAAGAATTTAGATCTTTTAATTAATAAAAGCTGGTATGTTCTTCATAAACATAAGCTTACTTCATTTCAAACCTAGTTCCTACTGTTCAAAATTTTACCTTTGCAGAACTTATCGTGACTTACCATGACATTATCGATTTCTTAATTCATATTTCATATAATAGCTCAATGTAGACTAAACTAAACAGTTAGGATATACAAAACAAATACAAAGGTGCGCCGAGGTGCATTCAAGTAGTAGTGAGCACAATAGTACTTAACATAACAATAAGCATGCTAAACTTACTTTATGGCATGCCATCTATATCCTAATAGTTCTAATTTCATCTACATAAGCTTTATTTTTATTGAACCATAATATTTATTCAATCAAGCCATGTACTATAACTTTTCAATTCTCACAATTTGGTCCTTTTATTTACAACCAAGGCTTGGATGTTGAGTTTTCCTTCTTCTTATTCTTTGACCACCTCTATTCCTTTGTTTTCAGTTTGAGTCTCACATTTCTTCTCTTTTTCTTCAATTCCATATGAAAACATATAATATTTACATGTTAAAACCATAACCAAATAATATTTTTATATTATCTTATTAAAATAAATATGTATTTCATGAAAATTTCATCATCTCTCACCTTAATCACTTGAAATCAAAACCTGATTCTTATTTTCTCTCTCCTTCAACACATCTATGGAGTCTCTTCTCATGGAATTAAGATGACTATTAGTCTTCTTTATTGTATTTACTAAGAAAACATCAAAGAAACTAAAGGAATTGAGCTTGGGCGGGCTAAGAAATTTTGGAAGGACCTATTTGGAAAAAAATCAAAAGTTTGATTGATGGCTTTATTGGGTGACATTTTTTTTCTTCTTATGGGGGATAAAAAATTTTCATATTTTCTACTCTTTTCTACATAGTTCCATGAAATATCTATTTATTAACCATTAAAAAAATAGTTTTGCAAATTGGCCCACCAATGGTAATTTAACATAATTCCATCCTTAATCATTATTTTTTTCCATATTTATCTAATTTAAGTAATTATTATTTTATCCTTTATCTTTTCTATAATACCATGCATGATTCATGTTTTATTACGGATAAATTTCACTTTTATTCCTTCTTTTCTCACCAATTCCATGTATTTCTTTTTTAACTTTTAACTTTCTAGTTTTACCACAACACTTTCTATTCTTCTACAATTTAGTTAATACCTCAAATTAAGCTTCCTGATCTAAAAACATTTTCTAATTTCCTATATGCTCTAACTACTTATACTCACACTCAAAATTTCCTATTTAGTCTGTTTCTAAAATTCTCTAATATTCCTAATCCGAAATAACATTGTCCCTAGCTCCGAGGCATAATGCAGATGTCACAGTTTTTCTCTTTGATGAAACTTTTCTTGAGGAAAGAAAAGTACCTCTTAGAATAGGCAGAGGTTAGGAATACTTGATTCCTCTTTTCAATCAATCTTTCTTCTTCTTATTTTTTGACAACATTAGTAGTGCCAACAAGCAACTCTAGAACCCCAACTTACTTTATCTACTTAGTTCTCTGTTGTGCAGAGAAAGGAGCATTGGGGTGCTTGGTCCTAGCTTTTCTAGTAGTGACATTCTTCAAAGGTGCATCCTCATCAAAGCTTGACTCAATTATTGTCTTTGATTCATCAAATGGTTTATTATAACTTTTTACAACAATCTTTCATTTCTTGTTAGATTTTTCAACAATTGGAGCCTTGCCCTTGTTTTTTTCTTACAGTCTCTATGCTGTCAAACCCATTTTCCATTACAGAGTGGATTTTCTTTATGGTTACCAACGATAGGCCAGTGGAAGTGGGCACTTCCTCGGTCACTTCAATATTAGCTTGAGGCTCCAAACTTAGCCTTATTTTTAGTAGCAGTAGAGACAGTATGGTCCTACTTATTATCTTTTGCAACTTTCTTAGGTTCCACCATAAGTTCTTGAATATTAGTGGTGAAGTCAAATGTATCAATTGGACTTTTTGAGGAAGATGGTTTTGCAATTGCCACAACAACATTAACTAATGAACTATCAATTGTAGAAAAAAGATTACCTTGGCTACTTACAGCACCAACTAGGGTTCAATTCTATGCTAGAGAATAGGTGTGTGCTCGAGCACAAAGGGTTGTTCAATAGTACATCAATCTCAGTAGCAACTTGTTGAGTCTATTGGGATGACCCAACAGTTGAAGTCTCAATGGTAGAAAATGATACATCTCCCCCTAACTCTTTAGGAGTCATAGGAACAGAGCTTTTAGACTCTGTATGTAACAGTCCAGTTTTGACCCTAGTCGAAATAGTGGTTTCGGGACCACATATCCGAGTTAGAAAAAATTTAATCGTTTGTGTGTTTAATTTGATAAAAGGACCTAATCGCGTAAAATGCAAAAGTTGTGTGCTAGATGTTAAAAGTGCCTATTCGACTTGGCCTTATAATTGTGAGGTCCTTATGTGGTTATTTGACCAAACTTATGATTAAATGACATTAGTGGACATTATTTGATGGCATACTAACGTTTTAAAGAAAGGGTAATTTGGTAAAATACATATTAAAGTAATATATGTTAAAACAAATCATAAAATAAAGCCATTATGTGTTCATCTTTCCAAAATTGGCAAAGAAAAATAAGAAGAAAAGCTTTTAGGGTTTGGCACTTGTATTGGCTAATTCTATATATGTTTTTGATCGATTTTTGATAATTTCTACGTTTTTGTGATTGTTGCTTAGTATACTATTGAGCCTATGCTAAAATTTATGAAATTGTTGATGATTTTGAAATGTACCATTGATGAAAATGTGAGTTTTGTAATGTTAGTTGATAAATTACGGAAGCTTGATGTTGGATTTAAATGTTTTGTTTTTGGATTTTTGATTAAATTGAGTAATTTGGGCTAAAATTGTAAAAATGTTATTTTGAAAGACTAAAATGAGAGATAAATGAAATGTGGGGACTTATATGAACACTATGAATATTTGGCTAGACATGTATTCAAAGAAATTTTGTGCATTTGGTGATTTTATGAATTAGGGACTAAAGTGTCGAAATATGGAAATGTGAGGGCTAATTTGTAAAATGCCCTAAATATGTGTTTATGGATTGAATTGAATTATTTGGTGAATAAAAGGGGTAATTTTGAATACATATAGATCAAGAAACGAGGAATTCAGATTTAAACCGAGGGAAGTCGAAAATTGTACAATAAACGTTCAAGTTGACAACTTCGAATATGAGGTAAGTTCGTATATAATAAATGACGCTAAAGCTATGTTTTAATTTAGTGATAATGCATAAATTGTATAGATATTTGATTACGTTTTGAGTATAATGATATTCGACTATGCTTGGCACTAAGTGTGCGGTTTAATATAGCTTCGGCTACAAATGGCACAAGTGTGTGAGTTGGCATAGCTTCGGCTATACAAGACACTAAGTGTCGATACCGACTTAGTTTTGGTTAATTGAAATAGCACTAAGTGTGCGGAAATCATTCTATTGTCGGCTAATTTTTAAACACTAAGTGTGCGAATGCTTAAAGTAGTGTCAATCTTTGGAAAATCTTAAAGTATTCGAACAAGAGGTGAGATTGAAAATGAATGAATATGAAAATGTTCAGTTAAGTATGATACCTATGTGGTAGATGACATTATGTTTATAAATCTCATTGAATTGGTAAAAACTCATGGATTGAGTTGGTATAGATTGAATATATGAAATGAGAAATTATAATTACTTAAGTGTTGATGATTTATGTTTTATATAATGTTGATGATTTTAGTACGAGCTTACTAAGCTTTTGAAAGCTTACTTTGTGTGTATGTTTGAATTGTTTTATAGATATCGAAGCTACCACAAGCTCGGGACTATCAAGGATCATCACCATACTATCGAACTCATTTTGGTAGTTTTGAAAATGTAAATATTTTTTTTTTAGTATGGCATGTATAGGCTAGAATGTTTATGTATTTAAGCTTTGATATGTATATTTGATATGCCATGAAAGTTGGCTAGCAAATGATATGTTTATGCATAGTTTTGGTATTTGGTTGGTAATGTCAAATGGTGTATGCTTGTAACGTTTTATGATCCAATAGGAATTGGTTATTTTAAGCATGGAATTGGTTGAAAATTTTGGTATAAGTGTCGTTTAATGTTGCTTGTACGTTTGACCCAAATAGGGGTGGTAATTTTGGCTTAAACGAAGCCTGCATTGTGCCACACAGCCAGGGAACACGAGCGTGCCTGGTGGCCGTGTATGCAAAGTAGTAACCTCCTAAGCCCACACGGTTAAGACACATGGGCGTGTCATATAGTCGTGGGCTTAAGTCAGTAGCTAGCTAAGTATCACACGACCATAGCACACGGGCGTGTCTGTTGGCCGTGCGTGAAAGTCAGTATTTATGCCTTGTTTTGGTATGGCTGGTTCGCGTGGGCATGTCTGGTGCCCGTGTGAGGCACACAGCTTGGTCACACGGACGTATGACCTCAACAGAATTGAAAAATTTTCTGAGTTCTGAAATTTTTGAATGTGTTCGGTTTAGTCTTGATTTTTCCTTTAAAGTATGTTTTAGGTCTAGTGGACCTTTATAAAGGATGATATTGTTGATGATTCTTGCATTAATGTTATTGGATATCTGTGATTCTGAATTAGTTTGAAATGTTTTGTCTGTCTGGTAATACCCCTTACCTATTCCGGTGACGGTTACGGGATAGGGGTGTTACATATTAATTGGTATCAGAGATATGGTTTAGTCAGTTCGAGGACTACCATAACATATGCGAGTTTAGCTATACATGCGATATATCTGAAACTTTGATAGTGTGATGAATCTTGACATTAAAATGTGCTTTTATATAGCAAATAGATCCCGATAGAGCTGTAGCTGATAATGTAGAAAGCAATGTGTCTGCTCCCATGCAAGGGATGGTACAAGCTGATTCTCGACCGGCTACAAGTAGCCGTGATGGTGAGGCTAAACAAGCCTTCTATCAATTGATGAATGATTGGTTCACCCAATATATTAGAACCAATCCGACTGTACACCAACCTCCACCTCCGGTTAATCCTTCTCAAACTCCTGATATGCCACGAGTGAATCCGGTACAGTTGAGTAGACCACCAGTTGATAAGATTAGAAAATATGGAGCTGAAGAATTCCAAGCTACAACAAATGATAATGAAGAAAAAGTTAAGTTCTGGTTAGAGAATACGATAAGAGTGTTTGATGACTTGTCTTTGAGTCTAGAAGAATGTATAAAATGTGCCATTTCACTATTGAGAGACACGGCATATCATTGGTGGAAAACTTTGACATCTGTGGTTCCGAGTGAACGAGTTACATGAGATTTCTTTCAATCTAAATTTTGGAAGAAGTATATCAGTAAAAGATTTATTGATCAGAAATGCAAAGAGTTTTTCGAGCTTAAACAAGGCCGTATGTCTGTTACAGAATACAAGCGAGAATTTGTAAGGTTGAGTCAGTATGCCCGCAAATGTGTATCTTTAAAAGAAATAATGTGCAAGAGATTTGAAGACGGTTTGAACGAAGATATTCGTTTGCTAGTTGGTATCTTAGAAATCAAAAAATTTATGGTGCTTGTTAAACGAGCATGTAAAGCGGAAGATCTAGGGAAAGAGAAAAGAAAGGCTAATTTTGAAGCTAGAGAGGTACGAAAGAGATCATCGGGCAAATCATTTCAATCTGGATCCAAGAAGTTTAGAGATGATAGCAGTCGTTCAAAGGCTATTATGGGACATTCGAACAAAGATCATGCTAAATCGCAATCGAATTTCAAATCTTCAGCCACGTCTGTTACTAGTGTTGATAATGTAAAGAATGAAAGGCCTGAATGTGATTAATGTAGAAGACGACACTTTGGTGAATGCTGGGGAAAAAGTAATAACCGAGCCTGTTATAGTTGTGGTTCAAGAAATCATTTTACAAAAGATTATCCAGATTTAGTTGAAAAAGATAATGTTTCGAATCCAGGACAGAGTGGTAATGTTTCTCGTGGTAAACCTCTCAGAAATTCGGGAAATGTAAATGGTAGTCAAAGAGGAACGAAAGACATAGCTGTTAGATCTGAGGCTCGTGCACTTGCTAGAGCGTATGCTATCCAAGCTCGCGAGGAAGCTTTATCACCAAATGTGATTACAAGTACATTTACTCTCTATGATACTTCTGTGATTGCTTTGATAGATCCTAGATCAACATATTCGTATATATGTATAAACTTACTGAACAGTAAGACTTTGCTTGTAGAGTCTACTGAATTAGTAATTAAAGTTTCGAACCCTCTAGGTAGATGTGTTTTAGTTGATAAAGTCTGCAAGAATTATCCGTTAATGTTTAGAGACAATTGTTTTCCGGCTGATCTGATGCTATTACCTTTTGATGAATTTGATATAATTTTGGGTATGGATTGGTTAACTTTGCATGATGCTGTGGTGAACTGTAAAAGGAAAACTATTGATTTGAGATGTAACAATAATGAAATTGTCAGAATTGAATCTAGTGATTTGAATGGATTGCCTATTGTAATATCTTCTATGAAAGCATTAAGTATTGTGAGAAAGGGTTGTTTGTGAGAAAGGGTTGTGAAGCTTATTTTACATATGTGATTGATTCAAGAGCATTAGAAAAGAAAGTTGAATCTGTACCTGTTGTTTGTGAGTTTCCTGATGTGTTTCCTAAAGAACTTTCATGATTACCTCCAGTTAGAGAAGTAGAATTTGGCTTTGAATTGGTATCTGAAACTACTTCGATTTTGATGGCTCCATACCGAATGGCTCTGATCGAACTAAAAGAATTAAAGTCTCAATTGCAAGATTTGACCGATCGAGGATTTGTTAGACCGAGTTTCTTACCTTGGGGTGCTCCGATTCTATTTGTAAAAAAGAAAGATGGTACGGTGAGAATGTGTATAGATTATCGTCAGTTGAATAAGGTGACTGTCTAGAATAAGTATCCCTTGCCCCGAATTGATGATTTGTTTGATCAGTTGAAAGGAGCTGCTGTGCTTTCGAAAATAGATTTGAGATCCGGTTACTATCTTTATGGATTTGATGTATAGAATTTTCAGACAGTATTTGATCAATTTGTTGTTGTATTCATTGATGATATATTGATTTATTCACACAATGAATCTGATCATGCCGAACATCTGAAAATAGTGCTACAGACTCTGCGAGATAAACAGTTATATGCGAAATTCAGTAAATGTGAATTCTGGTTGAGAGAAGTTGGTTTCCTGGGTCATAATGTATCAGCCTCTGGTATCTGAGTTGATCCGAGAAAAATTTCAGCTATTTTGGATTGGAAACCTTCGAGGAATGTTTCTGAAATCTGCAGTTTTCTGGGACTTGCCGGTTACTATAGATGATTTGTAAAAGATTTCTCTATGATAGCAACTCCGTTGACAAAGTTACTTCAGAAAGATGTGAAATTTGAGTGGTCTGAGAAGTGTCAGAAAAGTTTTGATCGGTTAAAAGCTTTGTTAACTGAAGCTCTTTTACCTGTGCAACCTGAATCAGGTAAAGAATTCGTTGTTTACAGTAATGCTTCATTGAACGGGCTCGGTTGTGTTCTAATACAAAAAGGAAAGGTTATTGCTTATGCTTCGAGACAGTTGAAGCCGCACGAAAAGAACTATCCGACGCATGATCTTGAATTAGCTGCGATTGTGTTTGCTCTAAAGATTTGGCGCCATTACTTGTTTGGTGAAAAGTGTCACGTATACTCTGATCATAAGAGTTTGAAGTATTTGATGACTCAGAAAGATTTGAATTTGCGACAGAGAAGATGGTTAGAATTGTTAAAAGACTACGAACTTGTGATTGAATATCACCATAGAAAAACAAATGTTGTTGTCGAAACCATTTTTAAATCGAGTTTTGAAAAATGGGAATCGATTTTAAGAAAAACTAAAATGGGAGTCACCACCAATATTTTTAGATGTGATTGGATCACCTTATAAAATGTTTTGTTTTAAAATATTAATTTTGGTCTAAGAGAGTCGAGAAAACGGTTTCGGGAGTCGGTTACGTACGAGGAAGGGTTAGCACCCTCGTAACGCCCAAAAATTGGTACCTAATTGATTATCAAGTGTCTTTAATGTCGAAAATTTGAAAGTTTAAGATGCAAACCTCTTTTAATTAGAATGTCTCAATTTTGAAAATTACGGCTCACTTATTTCAAACGAGTCAAAACATCACATCCAGTAAGTTAGGACGCAACATTTTAAAACCTTCGAAATTAAGTTCGTCTTTCGAAAATTTCTATCTCGAAACAACAAAACGCCATATCCAATAAGTTAAGACACTATGTTTTGAAATCTCAAAATAATTGTTTAAGTTTTGAAAACTCAAAATCACTTAGAAGGGTGCTTGACTATTCGAATTCAACGAGAAAAGTCGCAGCCCAGTAAGTTAGGGCACTACCTTTCTCGAAGTTTCCAAACATCAAGCATTGCCTTTTATTATTTTTTTTAAAAAAACCTTGGAATATTATTTTAAATGACGTTTTAGGATGACATATTAATGCATCATGAAGCATAGATGTACAAAATATTCTAACATTTCCATACAAACATAAATAATATCATGAAGACAAAACTAAATAACGTGAACATACGTTTAATAAAAAAAATCATACTAGGGTAAATATAAGATAATAAACAAATAAAAACATGAGTAAACTAAAAGAAAAACATAATACATGCAAAAATTATACAACAATATATATCATAAAATAGCACATAAAAGAAATAATTAAACATAGCATATAAAAATGAAACTATGCACAAATAAGATAAATGACATACACTAAAAAAATGAATAAATAGAATATTTACAAATTATAAAAATATAATGCAATAGTTCAAAATACATGAATGATAATATAATATATATACATGCATAGAAAATATATATTTGAAAATAAACTATATAAAAAGGTTAAATATTATAATATATAAAATACATAATCAAATGTATAAAAGATAGGAATAAATATACATATTTGAAAAATGAAGAAATTAAAAATAAAAAAGGGTTGAAAAACTAAGATAGACGAAGAATAAAATAAGAACAAACCACAGAGAGTAAGAACGCAAGAGGGAGAGAAATTTGAGTGAATGCTCTCAAGAATTCTTATTGCTTCCCAAAACTCAAGTGATTTACAATGAAGGGAGAGGCCTCTATTTATAGTTGAACCTCCTCAAATCCAACGGTACAGATCAATTACATCAACGGTTAAGATTAAAAGGTATCTACAAATTAAATCTCTAAGATTACAAAATCATATCTTCTAAGATTGCATATCATATCTAAGATTACAATCATATCTAAGATTGTATCATATCTAAGATTGCATATCATATCTAAGATTGCAATCATATCTAAGATTGTATCATATCTAAGATTGCATATTGAAGATTATATTTCCATATGAGTCAAGCTTGTAGATGGACCTTAAATCTTTTCAAGTAATGGGCCATTCCAATCTGGCCAAATTATATTTGTAATTGTGGACTGAACTTGGACTTCAAAATAAATATTTATTTATCCATTTATCTGTTTTGCCCTTTTAAAGCCCAGTCAAATTTGGGCTATTACAGTTGTTACTGATGCTTTGAGTCGAAAATCATTATTTACTTTGCCTGCGATGAATGCTCATTTGGTACTGTCTGATGATGGTTCAATTTTAGCTGAATTAAAAACAAGACCCTTGTTCTTACAATAGATTATCGAAACTCAGAAGTCTGATAATGAATTAATAGCAAAACGAGCTCAGTGTGATTCTGAATTTCGAGTTGATGTTGATGATTGTTTGAGATTCAGAAATAGACTTTGTGTTCCGAGAAATCCGGAGTTAATTTGGAAGATTTTGAGTGGAGCTCACAGTAGTAGATTTTCTGTACATCTAAGAAGTACAAAAATGTATAACAATTTGAAATAACTATACTAGTGGCCAAGAATGAAAAGAGATATTTCTGACTTTCTTTCGAAATGTTTAATCTGTCAGCAAGTTAAAGCTGAGCATTAGGTGCCATCTGGATTACTACATCCGATTATGATTCCTGAGTGGAAATGGGATCGAGTGACCATGGACTTTGTGGCGGGTTTGCCTCTGTCTCTGAGAAAGAAAGACGCAATTTGGGTTGTAGTTGATCGTTGGACAAAATCAGCTCATTTTATTTCGATTCAATTGGATTACTCACTCGATAAATTAGTTGAGTTATATATTTCTAATATTGTGAGACTGTATGGTGTACCATTATCTATAGTGTCAGATAGAGATCCGAGATTCACATCAAGATTTTGGAAGAAGTTGCAAGATGCTTTAGGTACTAAATTGCACTTTAGTACTGCTTTTCATCTGAAAATAGACGGTCAATCTGAGCGGATTATTCAGATGCTCGAGGATATGTTGAGATGTTGCATTCTTGAATTTGAAGGTACGTGGGAACAATATCTACCTTTGATTGAATTTGCTTATAATAACAGTTTTCAGTCGAGCGTCAAAATGACACCGTACGAAGCTTTATATGGTCGTAAATGTCGTACACCTTTGTATTGGACAGAGCTCAGCAAAAATAAGATTCATAGGGTTGATTTTATAAGAGAAACCAAATAGAAAGTGAAAGGGATCCGAGATAGTTTAAAAGCAGCTTCTGACCGCCAGAAATCATATGCAGATTTGAACAGAAGAGACATTGAGTTTGAGATCGGCGACAAAGTGTTCTGAAAGTGTCTCTGTGGAAGAAAGTGCTTCGGTTTAGTAGAAAAGGCAAGTTAAGTCTGAGATTCTTCGGCCGTATGAGATTATTGAGCAAATTGGGTCAGTAGCATATAGATTGCCGTTACCACTTGAGTTAGAAAAGATTCAAAATGTGTTTCATGTATCGATGCTTAGACGATACAGATCTGATCCTTCGATACAGATCTGATCTTTCGCATGTAATTTCACCATCTGAGATAGAAATTTAGTCGGATATGACTTACGAAGAAAAGCTTATCTGTATTTTAGCTCGTGAGGTTAAAGAGTTGCAAAATAAAAAAATTCCTTTAGTAAAAGTATTGTGGCATCGTCATGGCATTGAAGAGGCTATGTGGGAGCTTGAGGATTCTATAAAGAAGCAATATCCGACTATGTTTAACGGTAAGATTTTCGGGGACAAAAATCCCTAAGGGGGGAGAATTGTAACAGTCCGGTTTTGACCCTAGTCAGAATAGTAGTTTCGAGACCACATATCCAAGTCAAAAAAATATTTTAATATTATTTTCCGTGTCTATTATAAGTGAATTGACATGAATGAAAGTCTCGTGTGAAGATTTAATTGTTTGTGTGTTTAATTTGATAAAAGAACATAATCGCATAAAATGCAAAAGCTGTGTGCTAGATGTTAAAAGTGCCTATTCGACTTGGCTTAATAATTTTGAGGTCCTTATGTGGTTATTTGACCAAATTTATGATTAAATGACATTAGTGGACATTAGTTGATGGCATATTAATGTTTTAAAGCAAGGGTTATTTGGTAAAATACATATTAAAGTAATATATGTTAAAACAAATCATAAAATAAAGCCATTATGTGTTCATCTTGCTGAAATTAGCAAACAAAAATAAGAAGAAAAGCTTTTAGGGTTCGACACTTGTATTGGCTAATTAGGTATTTGTTTTTGATCGGTTTTTGATAATTTCTATGTTTTTGTGATTGTTACTTAGTATACTATCGAAGCCATGCTAAAATTTATGAAATTGTTGATGATTTTGAAATGTGTCATTGATGAAAATGTGAGTTTTGTGATGATAGTTGATAAATTATGGAAGCTTGATGTTGGGTTTAAATGTTTTATTTTTGGATTTTTGATGAAATTGAGTACTTTGGGCTAAAATTGTAAAAATGTTATTTTGAGTGACTAAAATAAGAGGTAAATGAAATGTGGGGACTTATATGAACACTGTGAATATTCGGCTAGACATGTGTGCAAAAAAATTTTGTGCATTTGGTGATTTTATAAATTAGGGACTAAAGTGTCAAAATGTGGAAATGTGAGGGCTAGTTTGTAAAATGCCCTAAATATGTGTATGGATTGAATTGAATTATTTGGTGAATAAAAGGGGTAATTTTCAATACATATAGATCAAGAAAAGAGGAATTCGGATTTAGACAGAGGGAAGTCGAAGATTGTAAAATAGACGTTCAAGTCGACAACTTCGAGTACGAGGTAAGTTCGTATGCAATAAATGATGTTAAAGCTATGTTTTAATGCAATGATAATGCATAAATTGTATAGATATTTGATTACGTTTTGAGCATAATGATATTCGACTATGTTTGGCACTAAGTGTGCGAGTTGGCATAGCTTCGGCTATACAAGGCACTAAGTGTGCGATACCGACTTAGTTTCGGTTAATTGAGATAGCACTAAGTGTAAAGAAATCGTTCTATTGTAGGCTAACTTTTAAGCACTAAGTGTGCGAATGCTTAAAGCAGTGCCGATCTTTAAAAAGTGTTAAAGTATTCGAACAAGAGGTTAGATTGAAAATGAATGAATATGAAAATGTTCAGGTAAGTATGATACCTATGTGGTAGATGACATTATGTTTATAAATCTCATTGAATTGGTAAAAACTCATGGATTGAGTTGGTATAGATTGAATATATGAAATGAGAAATTATAATTACTTAAGTGTTGATGATTTATGTTTTATATACTGTTGATGATTTTAGTACGAGCTTACTAAGCTTTTGAAAGCTTACTTTATGTGTATGTTTGAATTGTTTTATAGATATCGAAGCTACCACAAGCTCGGGACTATCAAGGATCATCACCATACTATCGAACTCATTTTGGTAGTTTTGAATATATAAATATTTTTTTAGTATGGCATGTATAGGCTAGAATGTCTATGTACTTAAGCTTTGATATGTATATTTGATATGCCATGAAAGTTGGCTAGCAAATGATATGTTTGTGCGTAGTTTTGGTATTTGGTTGGTAATGTCAAATGGTGTATGCTTGCAATGTTTTATGATCCAATAGGAATTGGTCATTTTAAGCATGGAATTGGTTGAAAATTTTGGTATAAGTGTCGTTTAATGTTGCTTGTACGTTTGACCCAAATAGGGGTGGCAATTTTGGCTTAAACCAAGCCTGCATTGTGCCACACAGCCAGGGAACACGGGCATGCCTGGTGGTCGTGTATGCAAAGCAGTGACCTCCTAAGACCACACGGTTAAGACACATAGGCATGTCATATGGCCGTGGGCTTAAGTCAGTAGCTAGCTAAGTATCACACGGCCATAGCACACGGGCGTGTCTGTTGGCCGTGGGTGAAAGTCAGTATTTATGCCTTGTTCTGGTACGGCTGGTTCGCGTGGGCATGTCTGGTGCCCGTGTGAGGCACACGGCTTGGTCACACAGGAGTGTGACCTCAACAGAATTGAAAATTTTTCTGAGTTTTGAAATTTTTGAATGTGTTCGGTTTAGTCTCGATTTTTCCTTTAAAGTATGTTTTAGGTCTCATGGACCTTCATAAAGGATGATATTGTTGATGATTCTTGTATTAATGTTATTGGATATCTATGATTCTGAATTAGTTTGAATTGTTTTGTCTGTCTGGTAATACCCCTTACCTATTCCGGCGACGGTTACGGGATAAGGGTGTTACACTGGGTAGGAAACAAGAGTTGTTAGCACAGTTCGAGTCACATCATTATCTGTTGTACCTGCAAAAGTGGGCAATTTGATCAATATTTTTATTGGGTGATCAAATTAACAAAAAAAATTGAGGTGACAAAAATAGGAGCGACTCCTATTTAGAGTGACTAACGTTGTAGTTTACCTTTAAATTTATTAATTTTTACATATATAAATATGTTATTTAATTGTTTTAGTTTTAACTATTGAGGTGAAAAATGATATAAACTAAGCCCACCAATGGACACAAGACCATCACATTGTTCTGTTATTTTTGAAATTTTTCATATTTGTTTTATGGTTTATGTTTAAGATTCGTGGTTGTCCTTTTCAACAATATCTTCTCCAAAATTCAAATTAGTGTCTTCCTTTAAGAATGCAATGTAGCATACTATTATACCCAACACTTGTAAGTTACAAAAGATATTAATTAATGAGCGGCATAACTCAATGTAGTCTTCCAGTGGTAAAGTCTTTAAAAAATCTCATTATAGGTAAACTAGTCCCTGCAAGTTAGATGAGAGAGCAAAAATTTAATAAATTTAGCCATCGACTTTTACACTTTTATTCAATTTGGTCCCACTCTTTTATTTAGAACAAACTAGCCTTTAACATTTTATTATTGATATGAAATTATTAAAAAAATTATAAAAATTATTGAAAAGTAGCATATAAAATGTTATGCAGCCATAGACCTAAATTTAATGTTTAATATCTTAACTTGTTTCATTAAAAAAAAATAGAAATTGTTGTTTCTTTTGAGGCTACAAGTCATTCAACTTTGGTGAAAAAATTAATTATGTTGTTGGCGAGAAACAATTAAGTTTTTAAAATTTCAAATTGTATCAACAATGTTTTTCATCTTTGATCATTATATCGCAAACATCACCATTAACATTTTCCAATTGGTTACTATATTGAAATTAGTAAAATTATTTAATTTAATATTTTTCTAAAATCTAAAATTTTATTTTATGTTTTTAGATTATCTTTAATAAAATCAACTCAAATAACCTATATTTAATAATTTATTTTGAACCTTAAATTTCTTTTGATTAGATAATCTTGAATCTTTGTTTTTTGGATTAATTGTTTGTTTTTTATTTGAGTAAATAAGTGATGAAAAATTTGTGGATTTTGTTTGGCATGAAAGATAAAATTAATTGATTAATTAATTAATTGAAAGGATCTTTGTTTGCTTTTAGCTTAGTATTAATGAATAAATTTTAATATTATAGTAATAAATCATCTGGCACTATTAATAAATAACTTTTTTAACAATTTATTTAATTGATTTTGATGTTTTGAAATTTAAAACTTAATATGAAAAAAATTAAAATATTTGATAAAAGGGGTAAACAATTACAATATACATTTTGTAATATATTATTTTAGTTTCTACCGTTTTTTGACATTAATTTTTAATGCTCTGTATCTTATCAGTACTTAATAAAAAATATATTTTTTGTATCATCAAAATGAAAGTGTAAATGTGGCTGTTAGAGATTTGATGCTTGGGTGACTAAAACAAAAACGCCCTAAAAATTGAGTGATAAAATTGTAAGAATTTCTTTTTAAGTGACCAAAATAAAAGCCCCTAAACTTGGGTGAGGAATTAGGTAGTTTACCCATTTTCAAATTCCATTGGTCCAATAAACTATTCTATGCATCCAACAGCAGGAGATTGCTTCCCACGTCTCTTCAGCAACTAGATAAGAAAGAGTAAGGGCTCTAAAGATAAAAGCTTCAAACTTTTTCTGTGTTCTGTTTTGGCTCAAAATTTCATCTTCCTAATCTTTATTCTGAATCAAACCCAGAAAAACTATGCCAATTGCTACCTTATCTCTCCATTCTTTAGGCTATTGCTGCCAAAAGTCTCCTCCTTTCTCCTTCAAATCTTCTTTTCTCTCAAAACCCACAAAAACCCAGTTTTCTTTTGCCTTCAAAACTACCGAGAAGAGGCCTTTTTCGCATATAGTCTCAATGAGCATGGAAGCAGGCATTGGAGTAATGGGCACAAAGCTTGGAATGATGAGTTTCTTTGAAACTGATGGCACAGTTGTTCCAGTGACTGTAGTTGGTTTTAGAGAAGGAAATATAGTGACCCAAGTTAAGACATCGGCTACTGATGGCTATGATGCTGTTCAAGTTGGGTATAGGAGAGTTAGAGATAAGAAGTTGACAAAGCCTGAGTTGGGTCATTTGGGGAAAGCTGGTGTTATTCCCATGAGGCATTTGCAAGAATTTAGGTTGCAAAGTGTGGGGGAGTTTGAGACTGGTCAGAAATTGGCTGTTGAAGAGATTTTTAAAGAAGGTGATCTTGTTGATGTCTCTGGGACTACCATAGGGAAAGGATTTCAAGGTTTGATTTTATATTTATTTATTGCATTTTGAAGGTTATGATGGTTTTATATTATGTTTCTAGTGGAGTTGTTGATGACTGAACAAAAGTTTGATATTTCAAATTAAAATCCTTGTGTTTGAAGTGAAATTAATTGTGTGAATCATAGCTTCATCAATGCTGGTGTTGTTAGGCTTCAATTTTGTCAAATTGCAAAGTTCAGAAATCGGTGATTTTTTTTTCTCTTTTATTGATGTTACATCCATCCATACATATATGTGTTCTCCTTGTATATTTTGGTTAGTACCCAAGTATATCCTTTGGCTCATATTACATTGTTTTTAGCATATTGATATGAAATGCCGAGGGTTTCTTCAAAGGTTTTAGCTTCCTTTGCCATAATGTGGGTCTTGTTGTTTTGGCAATTCAAATTCCCCAATTGGTGGAATGTAATCTTTGGCATAATTTTTGCACAGGTGGAATAAAGCGCCATAATTTTAAAAGAGGTCAAATGAGCCATGGTTCCAAGAGTCATAGAGCATTGGGGTCTATTGGTGCTGGAACAACACCTGGGCGTGTATACAAGGGAAAGAAAATGCCTGGCAGGATGGGAGGAAGCAAAAGAAAGATCCGAAAGCTCAAGATTGTGAAAATCGACAATGAGCTTCGAGTTGTGATGATCAAAGGTGCTCTCCCTGGTAAGCCCGGAAATCTGCTACGTATAACCCCATCTAAGATTGTTGGAAAGAACATACCAAAGAGCTAGTTTCATGTATTGGACTCATTTCATTTTAGCTAGTATTTCAGTTGTGGGAACTTTTGATATATTCATTGGTGTATGAGTTTAAGTCGAAATTTACCTTTTCTTTTATTGAGTTGATTCCTGAATTTGGAAATGGCTTCTCAATTTGTGAACTACTTAAATTGATCAGTCAATTCTACTTGTCAATATTCTCTGCGCAACTCTGCTAGATTGCAGAATACATATCCTTTTCATTCGGCATTTTTTTCCCAATACATATTTAGATATGTAAAGAAAATTATTTTTCAAGTATATGAAAAAAAAAATAAAATACCGTGGACCTTGTATTAGGAGTCGGATTGTTTTTTGTTCATTCTACTAAAAAATAGTAAATTAATTTTTATAGGTTAGATTAAAAAGCAAATTGATTTTTAACACCAAAAAATAATAAAATTTTTAACTAGGATTAGTTTGCTATTTGATCTAATGTATTAGTATTAATTTACTTATTTTTTAGTAAAGAAGGCAAAATGTAATATGATTCTTAATAAAAGTGCCTTTGTGATACATTTATCAAAAAACCTCCAAAGATAATTGTAAAGTATTCATGTTGGACACATACGCATACCCCTCATCGCAAGTCCAAATTTCTTACACTTAATACTGGGGTTAACAAGGTGTTTCCTTTCATTTATTTTCATTGTGGAATGCAACCATGAACCGATATGAAATAACCAAACTATATTCCACCCTATAAAACTTTAGGTGAAGAAAATATATTTTTCTTGTTATACTTCCGAGGCCTTGGTTTATGGAGGAGTTGATGCTCTGGATGGCTGAAGCATTTATTCATCTGATGATCAACTTAGTAAAGAAGAGACTGGAGTTCAATATTTTGATGAATTCTTATCTATCTTTAAAGTTTTAATCATCAACCAACGAGGTTAGGTATAGAAGGTGCCAAGTCAGATGGAAAATCATATACATTTTCTCAGGAAAATTCCAACATCTCTCTGGTACAAAGAAACCCCTAGTTTGGATTAAGAAGAGGACTTGCAGAGAATGCCACATTTGAACCTCGGAGAAATCCCAAACCTGCAAAAGCCTGTGCAAAGTTCTACTTTCTAGTGATTACTTGAAAAAGTCGGGCCGGGATCTTGACTAAATGCTTCATTCCCTAAAACACATTTGTTTTCTTAGAGTTCTCAAGCTCTAATGAGTAGTTGAAGTTTTCACGATACTCGATCTATAGGACAGAGATCAAAGAGCATCCCAACTAAGTAATCTGAAGACACTTATGCTTCTAGGGTGCCTTTGGCCTTCTGAATTGCCGAAGATTTTAATTCTGGTGGAAGCTTCTCACTGATTCGTACTGCAAAGATTCTCGCCGCACTCTTCTTCCCTACTCACAAGAGTGAAAACTGCGTGTAAATACTGATCCCTCAATCCATATATGATCATGGCTGTTGGATTTTAGAACAAAGAAAGAAAGCAAAAACAGAGAAAATAGCAGTATAACAAGTCTGCTCCATATTTCATTTTCTTCGTACTTAACAATATATATGAGTTTCTTTACAAGATAACAAACCCCACTAAAACAATCTTGAAACTTGAAATACATTTCTTGTACACAAGTAAATTAACCAAACATGGCAATCATTACCTAAACACATAAAAGATCTACCAACTAAGATTGGTTTTACTTAAAACACACGCACTTATCACTGGTAGTGTGCACCAAAACATTTTCATTCTAACTGAGGATACAGTCCACAGACACATTCATCCGCTGGTCTTTAACCTCGCAGCTTTGTTCTCACTTGATCAGTCCACCAGGCTTGTTGCATATGAACTGTCCGCGACATGGCTGTTCACATGATAGTTTGCATGATTACATGATGGTCCGCATAACGACAGTAAGCGAGGCAATTCAACAGATGATTGTCCGCCAAGTAAGTCACATTTGGACTGTCTGCCATTTGTGCCAGCTGTTGCATGGTTGGCCATGTCGCAACAATGGCTTTAGATCTCAACATCATTTTCAGTTTCAGCCTATTACCAATAATCTCTGCATGAACACTTCCCATCTTTAAAATGGTGAAATCTGCTATTATCCCTCACAATTATCTCCCTTTGAACCACCTTTGATATTAACTTTATTGCAGTGTGACAGTCGACACAGACCCGAATGTTCTTGGTTATTCGAATCGTTGTCCCAGCAGGGGTGCTAATGATGCCAAAAGCTAAAGCTAGTCTCTCACTATGGCTAAATATCATGTATTTCTTCTGCTCCTCGTCAACATCATGGAAATCCTCATTTGTGTCCGGAATATAGCCTTCTCGTTCAATCTGTTGGAGAAGATCTTTCAATGCCTCAAATATTCTGTCATATAGAGGATGTGATTTATCACCTGAGATGAAAGTATGAACCCTGTTTTTAACTTCAATCCAGCTACAAGCTGGTTCCTTTCTTATGCCTTTTTTCCTCATAAATATTCTCATCTTTGCTGCATCTTTCCATCTCCGAGCAGCTGCATACATATTTGACATCAGCACATAAGCTCCCACGTTCTCTGGATCAACTTTAAATATCTCGTTAGCAACCTTTTCTGCCAACTCCAGGTTCTTATGGACTCTACAAGCGGATAACAGCGTTGACCAGATACTACCTGTAGGTGCAATATGCATGCTACCAATGAATTTATAAGCTTCTTCCAACTTTCCTGCACGACCAAGAAGGTCTGCCATAGCTGCATAATGTTCCAAGCCTGGTTTAATACCATGATTCCGACTCATACTATTGAAATACCTCCAAGCTTCATCTGTCAATCCAGCATGACTACAAGCAGTAAAGACAGCTATATATGATACATAGTTGGGTTTGAACCCATCCATTTCCATCTGCTTGAACAACAAAAGGGCATCATGAGCATGCCCATGCAAAGCATACCCCATTATAATTGCTGTCCATGAAACCATGTCATGGTGTTCCATTTGATCGAAAATCCACCTTGCTGCCTTGATGTTTCCGCATTTGGCATACATGTCAACAAGGGAGCTCGCTATAAACATATTATCATTGAATCCACCTCGAATTATGTATCCGTGTAGTTGCTTTCCCAAATGCAATGTTGTCAGGTACGCACAAGCTGGCATGATACTAGAAAACGTAACATCCCTTGGCTTTACCTTAGCCGTTAACATTTGACGAAATAACTTCAGACCTTCATCAAACACACCATTCTGCACACAAGCTGCAATAATCGAATTCCAAGAGATGTCATCTCTCTTAGATAGCAGATTAAATACACTACATGAATCTTCAATACGAGCACAATTTGCATACATATCAATCAGACTACTAGCTATATAACAATCAGAATCAAACCAATGTCTAATAGCATA
This sequence comes from Gossypium hirsutum, assembly GCF_007990345.1. Classification (NCBI taxonomy): domain Eukaryota; kingdom Viridiplantae; phylum Streptophyta; class Magnoliopsida; order Malvales; family Malvaceae; genus Gossypium; species Gossypium hirsutum. Next base: position 101,188,070 of record NC_053436.1, on the reverse strand, counting down.
ACCATGAATCTCCTTTCCTGTAATGGCATCCACGTACTCTGCAAATATAGGAAGTACACTGGACAAAGTAAATGAATCAGGTTTCATGTTAGCATTCCCCATTTCCCTAACCATCCTCAAAGCTTCTTCATACATTCCATTTTGTGCATTCCCTGCAATTACAGTGTTCCATGAAACTACATCCCTTATTGGCATCATTTCTAAAACCTTTGTCATACTTTCTAATTGAATAATACTTGCGCCTTTCTCTTGAGCCGATGTCCCACAAAGTTCATCACTTTTTGGCATTCCATCGAACACATTAAAGGCGAAAACTTTACGCCCTCCATTCGGTTGTAAGCTTTGAAATTTTGCATACATATTCAAAAGTGCATTTCCAGTGAACAAATCAAAGTCCAGACCCAGCCTAATAATACAGCCATGAATGGATTCACCCAACCTCAAGTTCTTCAAAAAGACACAAGCTTTAAGCACAAGAGGGAACATATTAGGATCCGGATAAATACCAAAACTACGCATCTGGACGAAACTAGTCAAGGAATTTAGAAAATGGCCAGAATTTGCATAGCATTTGATTATAGATTTCCATGCGAGAAGAGGAGGGGAGTTAAGAGAGTTAAAGAGGAAGAGGGAGGGGTGTAAAAGATTGAAATTAGAGTAAACGGAAATGAGGATGGAAGTGGAAGAGGGAGAGTAGGGTTGGGTTTTGAGGAATTGGGCAAGGAGCTGCTTGGCTTGGAATTTGGTTTTGAGGGAATGTGGGGTTCTGAGGAAGGTTTTGACCAGGGTTTTCGCGGTGGATTTTGAAGTCATTGTGGGGAGTCTGGTAATGGGTTTTCGTCCAAGGTTAGTTGAAAGACATTAAAAAAAGTTTTGGAATTGTCTGCCGCTGGCGGTTCTTGCGTTTGCCTTCGCACACCACACCGCCCGGGCTTCCTCCCCAAAGTTCTCACCTTGGTTGGTTCGGTTCAAGTTGATCCCATTTGATCCGACCAAAGTTCCCGCCCGGCATTAGATAAAGTTGTAATTCAAGTTGAATCCATTTGATCCAAGTTACTATTAATAAATATATCTATTATTTAAGTTTTCTTTTTAATAATCAATTATAAATTCCGGTCATATTTTTTTTATATTATCTTTAGAATTATTTATAACATTTTCTCACATTTAAATAAGAGAATAATGCGCTTTTAACTAACTTAAATTCGTATCATCTTATACTGATAACAATGTCAATATCAATTGAATTAAAATTCAATCGACTAGTTCTTTTATGGCTTGAATAGAACTATCCATGAGTTAGATTAAATCAATTCAAAGCTTAATTAAAAGATCTTTTAACCTTATGTTTGACTCAACTAAATAAACCATTCATTATTAAAATAATGATTTTATTTAAATTTAAATATAAAAATATAAAAATATTATTATTTTTATATAATAAAACCAGCTAGGCGGAAGTAAAAAAAAAGAAAAACATAAATTCATGCTCAATCTAAAAGCATGCCTAAATTTGACACTGAAGGAGACCGATATCCAAAATATTAATCAGAAAATAAAAAAAAAAACAAACTATACTCATGATGAAAGAAACAACACATAATTACAAATGAAAATCAAAGTTAGATGTTTAAAAAATTCAAAAATTTAATCATTACTAACAAAGTTTCATCGACTTTTTCTTTAGAAATTAGGAAATAAAAGACTGTCTACGGTTCAAAATAAAATTCATTTAAACTTTCTTGCAAATCTAGATTTTTTCTACTACTTTTTCATATTCAATAAATTATTGTACCTTTTCATGATCATTCAAGACGTCGATCATCAAAACAGTCAAACCCTACTAAAACCTGTTAAAAAAATCAAAAGCACTCAATAGAGTCGATTTTAATTAGCAGAATTATTTTTAAGTGTAAAGTTTATTAATTTTTTTTAATATTACTATGTATTATTATTTGGTTAAAAATGATTCGACTTTTCACTTCAACTCAATTATTGTCGAGTTATACTCAAGTTAGAACATAGAATAAGAGTGCAATGGCACAATCAAATTAACATAAGACGGGACAACACAGAACATGAAAGAAATAGTGGCATTATGCAGCACGCACTTGCACAACGCAATAAACCAGTCTAAGTTTCTTAACATCAAATTACATTGAACATTCAGTTGGTTGGGACTGGTAATTTCGCCGCCTTACCTGCGGCTGTGTACTGGCTGTTGTAAAAAGATTCTTGTCGGATCGTTTGGATCAACATATCTGCAGAAAACAGAGACAACCATTTACTACAAGCTACTTAAGAACTCGATCAAGTCGGTAAATATGGTTGATAACTAGGAAACTTACGCATGTCTCATCATTTCATCAACCGGAGTTTGTGCTGCTTGTAAAGGATCCATTTGAGGTTGCGGTGCCGGATTTAATTATTGATTGTACCGACTAACCGAGGAAATCAAATTTAAAGAAAGCGGAACAAAGGCTCTGCAACCGCCTTCCTTGAACAAGATCTTGAATGAATGAGTGGAGTACAGTGCCCTATACTCATTTCAGGAACTAGCTCAAATTTGTACAATCAAGATATTCAGGAACTACTGAAAAAACTGCAGGACAGTTTGACAGCAGATGGGGATTCACTATTTTACTTACAGACTCAACATGACCAGAAATATTGTTGCAGTGAAATATTGGTTGATTAAACTTTTCATCATGCACGTCAAGCTGCATAAAAGGAACATATATACATCTTTTGAGTCAATGTCTAAATGCAAGAGAATTGAACCTAACAAAGAAGCTCCATGGCAACGATGCACAGCAAAAGAAGACAATCGTGTGACGAACTCAAAGAAATAACATTCGAGTTCCAAAATGACACAGAACCTGAGCTTTGATATCATGCTAAGAGTCATAACAGGTAGAGAGACCTAACGTAAATATAAGGCTACATGCAATCCAAGTCTAAACAAACAATGTTGGATAACACCATTTTAACACTATCTAAAATCATCTCAACAATATGTAAAGCCATGAGAAAAGGGTTGAAGGCAAAGGATGATGTTAGTGCCAGAGGCATATCAAAATCGAAGAAATTCCCAACTGGGTGAGTTGCAACAAAGACCATCCGTATATTGGATAAGTAAATTATGCCCTTTGCATCACACGACCTCCCTGTGATCAGAAAAAAAAAAAACACCGTAACATCAAATTGAAATTGTTTTAAACGGCCTGGCCTGGCATGCATCTGATTATCTAAATAAAACCCCCAGAAGAAATAAAGAAAATAAAAGAAAAGTGGAGATTAAAACAAAAGGGATGGTACCCGGTGATCTTGGCGGATATCCTCCTCAATCACCTTATCCACCACCTGGTTATCCCGGTATGTATGCTCAATCACACTTTAATTTTTATATGGCTCATCAATCCTCCCTATAGCAGGGCATTTTAGTCTTTGGTTCAAACAACAATGGGCAAAAGGATGTCATATGGTTTTAAACTTATAGCTGATTATGTCATTTTTGTTCAGTCCTTGCTTCTATTACTCAACCTCGAGTGTTGATTGTGTATGTCTAACGGGTGTATCTAAAATTTACAGGACAAAGTTCACATGGACATGCTGTGGGAGGGTTGATAGCAGTGGGTGCAGCTGCTGCTTACGGGGCACACCATATTGCACATGGTTTGTTTGGTCGGGGAAAATTCAAACATGAGAAGGCGAAATTCAAGCCTGGGAAACGCTGGAAGAAGGGGAGCAAGTTTCTCAAACCTAAGTTCAAGAAATGGGAGCCGTAATTCTTCCTGTTTCTTATGGTATTAGTATCCCATTTTACCAATTCTGACTTTGGTTCTTTTATGACCATTGCCCCGGATAAACATTGAATGTTCTGTTTTTTTTGGTTTCGTTTGAAAAGGAGTTGCATATGATTCCTTTCATCCTTTTTGTTGGTGTAATGGGCCTATTTTGCCCGGGGCTAAACCAATAACCCAAAAATAAAAATAAAATCAAAACAAGTTAAGAGTTTGAGTCCAATTATAAAAAGAGCCCGAATGTAAAACATACCAAACCAAAATTTACAACCCAAATATAAAGCTCAAATTTTGTAGGCCTAAAACTAAAAAAACCTAGCTCAAAGAATAGTCTTCCTTTCGCGTGCCTCGAGTGCGCCGTACCGCCCTCCATGTGCGCCCTCAGTGCACACATCGCCCGAGGGTCATTTCCTTTATCGGCCTTACACCAAAGTGGCATGTTTTTGCCCTCGTTGACCTCCTCCTTGACCTGTAAACACGCAAAAAAGAGAAAGAAAGTAGAAACAAAGCAGACAAAAAAGCAACAAAAAGCAGTAGCAAAATAGATAATGTATTTGTAATATTCTCAGCTATAAAGCCCCAAAAAACCAAAAATGTTTTAAACACACGATTTGAAGCAATCAAAAGCAGAAAGGTTGATTTCGATTTTCTTTTCTTCATTTTTCGTTTCATTTTTTTAGTTTCATTTTATTATTATTTTTTATTTACAAATCTATTTTAAAAGTGGTCATAAATAAACAAAAGAAAAGAGAAGAGGATCTCACCAGAATCGTCCGCGGCTACGTCGCCAGAGGTCTCCGTCGTCGGGATCAGATCGAATGGGGAAGGGAGAGACTCTTTTCTTTCGTGCTTTTTGGGTTGAGAAGGCATAGCCTTCGCGGGTGTCCTAAATAAGGGCTAGAAAGCCCCTCTCGCACCGCCCCAACCACCGCCCATGGTAGCGCCGTGACGACAGCGGCGATGATGGGTTTCAAAACCCTAGCCGAAAAGAGAAATGGGGAAAGGGGGTGTTCTAATTTTTTTTTTTTTAAAAAGAAAAGGAAGCAGATGAAAAAAATGAAATTTTTAACTTAAAACAATAAGGCAAAACGGTGCCGTTTTGCACATGGGACATTAACATCGAAACGGCGTCGTTTTTGGTACACCCGCGCGCGACCCGACCCTCTCCAGAGGGGATCCACGCGTTTTGCTCTTTTGGGATATTTCTCCGTTTGGTCCCTCTACATTCATAGCGCGCTGCAATTTAGCCTGTTACTTACCTTTTTGTTTATTTTTTTAAATTTCGGCCACATATCTTGTGTACAATTCAATTTAGTCCTAGGTACGCTGAGCCCACGGGGAAAGGACGGGTGTCCGATGTTGGGCTATTTTCCAAATTGGTCCCCATTAGTTTAAGCGTGTTCTATTTTGACCTTCGTAGCTTCTTTATTTATATACGATTCATGTCTTCAAATTTTTATTCAATTTCAACCTAGTCCTAACCCATTTAATTTATTTATTATCTCAACTTTTTAGGAATTGTTTTCTTATTATTTATTTTAAGTTTGTTTATCTTACATTATTTATATTGAACCATTTTATTATTAGTTATTTTAATCCTTTTACGTCTTATGTACTTTAAGATATTACAGATTTTAAATATTTTACATATATTATTCATTTTAACTATTATACATATTACTTATTTTGAAATATTTTTATACGTTATTCATTTTAAACTATTATTTATGTATTATCCATTTTAAGTTTCTTTCATACGTTATCTAGTTACACTATTTTATATGTAAACTTTTTAAAATTCTTTTATTATTTATCGTGAAACTTTTGTTATTATTAATTTTAAAATTTCATAAACCATTTATTTTAAACTTTTATATGTAAATTATTTATTTTGGATTTTTTTTATTTAAATTGTTTTTGTACATTATTTGTTTTAAATTTCTCTTTTACACATCGTTTATTTTAAGCTCTTATATATTCTGCTAAAGGGTCCTTTTTATTTTACTTTGTATATTGGTTATTTTAATTTATTTAACATATTATTTATTTGAAATTTACTTTATATATTATTTTATTTCAAATTGTTTATATTTTGTTTATGTTAAATCTTTTTCACATGTTCATTTTGAACCATTCTTTGGTATTATGTGTTTTGAATCTTAGTTATTTCATTTGTTATCTATTTTGAACTTTTATCCTATGTGCTTCAAGTCTTTTTTATATTATTTTACTTCGTTTTTCTTTGATTATTGATTGGTATGAAAAATAATATACATTGTGAATATTGCTATTACATGTACTAGAACTTATTTATTGGCATTTTCATATTGTGACATTCATTAACATTGCATCTAATTCGTGTTGCGTCATTCCATGCTCTATGTTATATTTTTGTTTTATCTAGTTCAAATCATATTGTATATCATGCTCCAACGTATTTGCTTTGCTCGAAACAAAATGAACATTTATCGTCAAGTGCTATACTTATTATCATTCAAAAAATAAAATTGAAGACAAGGCAATATTTCGCGTTTTGGGGATTCAGGAAATCGTACCCTAACTTACGGGGTTTCGATTTTCTTGTTAAATCTAAAAAGCCAAATATCCTTTTAGATTTCAAAATACAAAAATTTTCGATAAAGATTAAAGGCAAGCTTGTTCACGAAGATTTAAAGTTCGCATCCTAACTTATGAGATGTGGCACCTTATTATCTCAGAACCAGTATGCCTTTGATGCTTGTTTCAATGTAATTCAAGCGTTTTACAATTAGCATTCATAAAGAGGGATCGTATTTTAAAATTTATTTTAAAATCTTTTCAACTTTCGACATTAAGACGTTAATTAATCGATTAGGTACCAATTTTGGGCGTGACGAGGGTGCTAACCCTTCCTCGCACATAACCGACTCCCAAACTCGTCTTCTCAATTTTCGTAGACCAAAATCATTTGTTTTAATAAATCGAAATATTTTATTTAAAACGAGTAAATTTCTAGGTGATCCTATTACACCCAAATAAAAAGGATAGGTGGCGACTCCATTTTCATTTTTTTAAAATAATAGTCAACCCGATTTTTCAAAAAAAATGGTTTCGACAGCTTGGCGACTCCACTGGGGATTTTGAGAGTCGATCCATAAATTGATTAATTTTTGTCCTTTGTCGAAATTTGAAAATTCGTTTTAAATTTATGATCCCTTCATTGCATTTCATTTTTGTGGTTTTCATCATTTTATATGATTAGCTTATGGTTCGAGTTTCTTAGTATACTTTTGCGCATCATATTGCATAATTGGACGATTTTACCCTTTTAAGTGGGAGTGGGAAACTAGTCCTTCATGAGGTTTTCGCCTCTGTATAGGATAGTGGATCGCTTTCGGGATATATCCATACCTACATCTTCGTGAGATTTTTATCTTTGTATAGCCGTAGGGAAATGTATTCCCTTGAACCAAACTCGGTTCGTATGAGCCTATAATGGGTGAGGATCGAGGAATCTGCTAGTTCAGGTACCTTTTCTTTAGAACCAAACCACATGTAGTGACCCATAGGAGCCCACCCTAGATAGAGCCACGGCAAACCCTAGTGGTTACCCGAATAGGTGCTTGACTATTTACTGCTTACTTTGAGTTCTATTTTTTTTATATATAATATTGACTTGTTGTGTTTTCCTGTTATTACATGGGATTAAATTATAAAAATGTGTTGATTCACGTTCGGTTACTAGATAGAAAAGCTTAGCATGGAAAAAGGGTTTCTTAATAGAGTGGAAGAAAATGCGGCCGTCTGAATATGGTCCAAAAGGACGCAGCAAGAGAAAGGTGATAGTTTGACTGAGGGATACGAGTCGAAATTATGGGATTTTACTCGCATCAGTGTGACTCAGAATGACCTGCAAGAATTAAAAGAGATATGGAACGGTTGGAACGACGAGATCAAGCAACTATTTTACCATAATTATGGAGACTTGCCCTATTTACTCGAGGTGAAAGTAGACAAACGCTTATTCCGAGCTTTCATCCAATTCTGGAACCCCGCCTACAACTGCTTCACTTTTGGAAGAGTTGATTTGGTACCTACTGTGGAAGAGTATATAGCCTTACTTCGCTGCCCAAAGATTAAAGTCGACAAGGCCTATTCCAAAGCTGCTAACATCCCGCCCTTTGTAAAGAGATTGATGAATATCACGAGGATGAGCGAGCAGTGGGTTGCAGCCCAGATTAAGCAAAAGGGAGACAATAATTATATTCCTTGGAAGAACTTGAGAGATCTAATCCTAGCACATCCGAATATGAAGAAGAAGGTTGATGTTTTCGCTTTTAGCATCTACAGTTTGGTCGTCTTTCCCAAGGCATTAGGACACGTAGATGAAGCATTCTCAGACCTGTTTGATCGACTTGATAAAGGGGTCACACCTGTCCCTGCGATCTTGGCCGAAACATTTAGATCATTGAATGCTTGTTGGAGAGCGGGTGAAGGCAGATTTATAAAATGTGTGCAACTTTTGCTATCATGGTTCCATGTCACTTTTGGAGGGTAGAAAAAGTCTCATATCAAGTTTTTTCGAAGAACTACTTTTCATTGAAGAAATTAGTGGCCTCGCCAAGGCGGGATGACCTTCTCGAAGAGAAATAGATAGTGATTCTCCAAAATTTACAAGCTGAAGATGTTGAATGGAAGGCCCTATGGATGATCTCGATGAGATCTTATATCGTTGTGGTAACTTTGACTGGGTCCCTCTACTTGGGATATGAGGAGCCGTTGGATACGTTTCACTACTTGTGTTAAGACAGTATCGATCAATACAGTTCATACCGGCGACACAAGGGTTGGGTCAGTGCGAGTTCTCATACAAGGACAATAACTATCAGAAGAGAGTCCGTGAGATATCAGATGCTTAGAACCAAATCCGTAGGATGAAAAGATTCGCTGCAGGTCAAATGACGACCTCCGAGTATGATCGGTGGTGGGGTAAAAAAATCACCGACAACATCTCAATGCCAAGTCAAGAAAACGTTCGGCCGATAGAGGAGCATTTACAAGTAGTCCCGTCCGAGTTAGAGATCATCAAGCAAGACTTTGAGAAAAAGAGCTCGAAATTGGGAAAGAAGATAGAGCAATTAGAAGAGGAGAAGATGAAGTTGGGACTAGACGTCGATATCCACAAGCTAGAGGCCAAGAAATTAAGGAAAGGGAAGAACAAGGCCGAGGAAGATTTGGATAGTTTGAAAACTGATTACAAGAAGCTGCGTATGTCGATAAGAACTGCCAGTTTGGGTAAAATGTTGGAGCAGTGGCGTCGAGAAATTAAAAAAGAAAATACTAGAGCTGATCATTGGGAGAAGAAGTTTCAAGATGTTTGAGTGTAGGAGGACACTTTGAAAGAGAGTTTGTTGGAAAGCTAAAGTGAAAGAGAGAGGTTATGAGCTCGAGTGGCCGAATTGGAAAAATCACTACATCAGCATCGTAGTCGTAACTCTGTAATTGAGTTAAAGACCAGTCTAAGCAAGATCGAGGAGCTGAAAAAGAAAATAGAGGAACTCGAGATTGCACTACAAGACAGCAAAATTCGAGTGGAACTCTTAGAGGCAAACAATGAACATTGCAAAGAACAACTTCATCGCTCTCAAGATCAGATCAGAGATAGAGATTATGTCATGGGCAAAGCTGAGTTCGAGAGGTAGCCGATAATTTGCAAACCTTGGCAATTCAGGCTGATGTATTGAGCTTAAAGTACGAATCAGAATCAAATCGAGGCCAAAACTTAGCTTGGCTTCTCAGGAAGGTTAAGGCTTTGGGCATTAGGGCAAAGTCGTATATGTAATTATCCGCTCTATGTAAAGAAATTTTTCTTCTAGTAAAGTTGTTCTAATGAAATTGAATCAGAATAAATGCCTCTTTTCACATTCATTTCATTCATTTGCATTACATTTCATCATATGCATTAAATTTCACGAAAAGACCCTAATTAAACCAAATTATTTCAGTTAACCTGGAAACCAACAAAAGTCAACCAGCTGAATACCGCTACAATACCCGTCACAAAACTAAAGCAATGGATCAGAGATTAAAAAGACTAGAACAAATGCAAAGCGATATGCAAGAGCAACTACAAGCACAGATGTAAGAGCAATTAGCTAAAATATAATAAGATATGAAGGAACAAATGCTAGAGTCCCAAAATAGTATGATAAGCCAATTGGCGCAGTTGCTGGTCAGAGAACGTGAAAAAGGAAAGAGCATTGCGGTTAACTTAGGGAATGATAATGAGGATCCTATTTACCCCCCGGGTTTTACTCCAATCGATGTCCAGACACAACCAGAAGTGTACCCACGAGGGGTACCAGTTACTATCAGGCCCGAATAGCATCAAACTGGTACTTCAGCGCTGATGAACTATCAAACAGGCTTGGGCTCCAATCCCGAGGACAACCCAACCAATCCTGTTATTCCTGATCTCGACGATGTGGCAGAAATGGAAAAAACAAGAGTGAAATTGCCAAATCAACTGGAGGATCGAAACAAATGGATAGAAGAAAAACTCAGAACGATAGAGAACGCTGATTACCATTGCAGAATGGACGCCAAAGACCTAAGTTTGGTCCCAGATTTATTGCTCCCTCATAAGTTCAAAACTCCAGATTTTGAAAAATATAATGGAACTAGTTGTCCAGAAACTCACATCACCATGTTTTGTCGAAGGATGGCAGGATACGTTCACAATGATCAACTATTGATCCATTGCTTCCAAGACAGTCTAGTTGGGTCTGCCATTAAATGGTACAATCAACTGAGTCGTGCTAGGATTAACTCATGAAAAGATCTGGCACAAGCCTTTATGAAGCAGTACGGTCATGTAACGGACATGACGCCTGATAGAATCACGTTACAGAACATGGAGAAAAAACAAAATGAGAGCTTCAGGCAATATGCCCAACGGTGGAGATAGATAGCTATAGCAGGCTCAATTTGCCCAGCCCGTAATAAATCCAGAAAAATAAATTAAAAAAAAAAGGACCAATGTCCATTTACAAGTTTTCGGGCCTAAACCAAATCAAACCCAAATCCTAGCCCAAATTATTACCTAAGCTAAATTTAATTTATGGACCCAAAGGTCTAATTCCAAAATTGGCCCAAATGGCCCAAGTCCAATGGGACCTCAGGAACCTTAGGGTTCCCATGTGCCGTAGCCTTCACGAGCAGCCTCCCCAATGCCACACGTACACCTCTAATCCCCTGTACACCCTACGAACGGCCTCGCCATGTCAGCAGCACCACGATTTTCATTCCTGTAACAAGAACAACAACAAATAACAAAAGCCAGCAAATGACAGCAAGAAAATAGAATTTTATTTTTCTTTTATTTATGCTGTAAATCAGCTATAAAAACCATCATTTGTACTGTAAATGGATTACGGATACATATTGGAATATAAAAAAAATCAAATAGATTTAGCAAAGGGTTGCTTTATTTTTCAGTGGATCTGGCTTTTGTTTGATTTCAAGGGTGGATTTACTTTGTGATTGCAAAAGAGATAAAATGAGGTATTGAAATCCTTTTCGTTTGATAGATCTGTCCCTCTTATTTTTTAAAGCAGATTGAAAGTTGGTTTCATCTAGCTTTTTCATTTTTTTATCTTCTTCTATTGTGGTTAATGCATAAAAAATAAAAAGAGGGAAAGAAATGAACACTTACATGGCTTTTGTGATCATGGTCGGTCAGATCCAAGCCATCTTTTGCCTGTCGACCACCATTATGTGGTGTTGAAGGGTAGCCTTTAAAAGGCCGAAACCCTAGTAAGGATGATGGTTGTTCTTTAGAGACTGACAAATAATACTTTCAAAGAGATTTTTTCCAACTTTAACAGCTAATGAAACGGCATCATTCAAGGGGGAGAGGATTCGCGCGTGACCTGATCCACGAGCCCTAGATCCACGCGTTTCCTTGTTGATGGGGTATTTGCGCGTCAAGTCCCTCCGCATTAACTGTTCTTCTAAATCCAGTTTTCTTTTATTTTAATTTGTACCTTATAATTTATTTCAATATTAATTTAGTCCGTGTTTAAGCACTGCGTTTTGGAGCTTGGGATAATTCGTTTTTAATCCCCATGAGCTTGCACGCATTGTATTTCAGCCTTAAATTAAGCTCCAACAATTTATTTATTTAGGGATTATCTTTTTTATTATATTTTTATTTCAATTGAGTCCTTTTCCTTTTAATTCCATTTTTTTTGTAAAAATTATTTTTATTATTTATTTTAAGTTATTATTCATTTTTATACTATTCATTATTTTAAATTATTCTATATTATTCATTTTTTATTTTTTCTTTTGTATATTTTTTTAAAAAATACTTTATTTATATAATTTACTTATTTTTTAAAAAAAAATTTATGTACATTCTTTATTTTAAAGTTTTATATCATGGTTATTTTTAAATATTTTTATACATTATTATTTTGTATATATATATACATGATTTACATTTAATCATTTTATTCTATGTATATTATTAATCTTATGTTATTTTATACATATAATTTCTTTTAAATCTATTCACATATTTTATATTTTTATTTAAAGGAAAATCCTACATACCTTATGTATTATTTAAATTATTATTATATATATACATATATATTGGTACATATATTTGATCCTAGATATATATTTAATTCCACATTATTTTTACATATAATTACTTCTAAAATTTATTTATGTATATATATATGTTTTTTTAAAATTTATTATGTGTATGGTTTATTTCTTAAGATTATATTTTATATATTATTGAAATTCTCCTGTATTGTGTATATTGTCGATTTTAAATAAATGTTTTTTTAACAATTTGCATATTATTTGATTCAAATGTCTTCATTCTATAACATTTATTTTCATGATTATATATGTGTCCCTAGTTTTTTATACAAATTATTTCAAATTCATCAATTCACCAATTCATATATTATATATATTATGTGTTCATTAATTCATCACTATTTTAAATTTGTCTTATACCACATTGGCTTCTAATTTCCATTTTGTTTTGTACATTTTATGTAGATGGTTTTATATTGTGCCATATATGTTGTTGTTGCATTTTATTTATTCATTGTTTTATTTGTTATATCAATTGTTCTTCATCCATGCTTAAAAATTTGGTTACATTTTTCTCAGATTAGTTGTATCTAATTGTTTGCTTTATTAATTGGTTAGGTAAAGTTGTGTCATCTTCATTCACCAAGTATTATACTTTATGTGTGCATATTATCTTATGTTTATTAATCCTTTTTTATACAAATGTTGCTTTGTAATGTCCAACTTTTTAAAATTAATTATTCATCTTATTTTAAAACGAATAAATGTCTTTTGAGCAAATTTCTGATTTTTATTCAAAGATTCTAAAATAAGGCAATGTTCAATATTTAGAAATTCAAGAAATCGTGCCTGTTACAAGCCCAATTTACCCTGCCCAAAACCCAACTATCCCAAAACCCAACAGCCTAAAACCCTTTTAACCCTATCCCACAACAATTAGAAAAAAAAAAGAAAAATTAAGAAAACCCTAAGCTGCTACCGCCTCTGCCCTCTATCCCATCGCCCATGCCAGTCGGCCACCTACTCCACCGCCCTAGTCACGTCACCACCACTTGCACCTGCAAAATTAAATGAAGAGAGGACAATAAATAATAATAAAAAAAGCATGTAAATGACTATAAAAAGCCAAATCTAAAACCATTTTAGGATTCGGTAACTTTTTCATCAATAGAAAAAAAAACAGATTCAAACACCAATAGAAGCATTCGATCATAACAAGAAATATTAAAACAGAGGAGTTAGATTCGGGTATAAGGTGTTATTTTCAATCTATTTTCATTTTCATTTACTTTTAGTAACTATTCATACATATAAAGATCCATTTATTTTCTTTTACCGTCTATACATACATATATTAAAAATATATCAAAAAATATAAAAAAATAAAAAATATATACCTTTTTTGAATTTTCGACCATTGTGCGCGGTGGCCGACGACGGCCGACGACGGCAGCGGACGAAGTCAAAGCTTGGCCGGAAGGAGAGGGCCTTAAGAGAGAATAGAAAGTTTTTGAAGTTTTTTTTAAAACAAATGAACAATGAATTTTTTTTAAAAAAATTGACTTATATAGCCCCCAAAACGACGTCGTTTTGGGATTGGCCTTAAATGCCCAAAACGTAGGATCTGCGTGTTTTTAGAAAAGGGGATATTTGCGCATTTAGCCCTTCCGCTTTTTTATTGTTTTGAAATTAGATTTTTCATTATTTATAATTTTTCCCTGTAATTTATTTTGACCTTCAATTTGATCCCTATTGGTGCTGCGCGTTTTGGGAGGATGGGATATTGCCTATTTTGGTCCTCCCTTGTTATCCGCGCGCCCAAATTGGTCCTTCTTTTTGTATTTTATTCTAAATTCGCCCCGAACTTTCATTTTAGACTAAATTTAGTCTTTTTTTTGTTATTTTCAATATTTTAATCAAATTAATTAATTAAATATATTATTATTGCTTATTATTTCACTATTATTGTCTAATATATTATGATTATCACTATTATTATTACTTTACTATTATAATTTAATGTATTGTCGTTATTATTATTATTATTATTATTATTTTTATTATCATTATTATTATTATCTTAGTACTAAACTAATTAAGTTCATATTGTTATTATATTATATATTCTCTTTTTTATGTTTATTTATTTATTTATTTATTATTAATTAATTTAGTATTATTAATTGTTATTTATTATTGTCCTTATTAACATGTCATCATTTTATTAATATATGATTATTACTATTGTTAATATATTATTATTCTCTACTTTGACTTGTTGTGTCATTATAATTGTTACTGTTATTATTCATGTATATTATTATTATTATTATTATTATTATTATTATTATTAACACTCTTTAATTATTGTCACTATCATATCTTTTATTTAACATATTATTATTACTAACTTTTATTATCATTATTACTATCGTATTATTATTACTATTATATTTTCATCTATGTAGATTTTCTCGTTACTTACCTATTTATATTTTTATCTATTTATATTTTCGTTGTTATTATATTTTAAGCATTATATCTATATCATCATTTTACTATTATTATATTTTTCGTATTATTATTATCATTACTATTACCAGGGGCAAAGCCAGAAAAAATTTTTGGGGGGGCCGAATGAAATTTTAATTTTTTATAGTCTATATATTTATAATTTTTAAAGGATTAAATTGAATTTTTATAATTTTAGGGGGGCCAAAGTGCAATTTTACCTTTACTAATTTAAAATTTTAAAAAAATCTAAAGGGTCTAAATGAAAATTTTCCATTTTCGGGGGGTCGGGGCCCATGCCTGCCCCCCTGGTTTCGCCCCTGACTATTACTATCTTTTTTTCATAGTTTTATATAATCTTTATTTATTTACTACTAGTTCTTTTTAATTTCAAATATTTTTTTAGCTTATTTTTTATTTTTTTCTCCTTTTTTATTATTTTAGGTTATTCATTTTTACTCATTTATTTTATCTTTTCCCTTATCATCATTATCGTTCACACTCGTATTTATTCTGTTATGCTTGTCAATACCGAAATTTTTATTTGCTTATGCATTTTTTATTATCTTGTTTTATTACGAATTTATGCTTTACCCAACCCAAAATTAATTCTTTTATAAAGGAAATGTTTTGTATTTGGAAATTAAAGAAAATCGTGCCCTAACTTACTGGGTTTCGATTTTTCTCGTTTAACCTAAATAACGACATTTTTTTCACAACACGAGTTTTGAATAAAATACTTATTCTCGAAAATACGAGATGTTGTGTCCTAACTTACCGGATATGACATCTTGTTACCTCGAGATAAGATTTTTGCAAACAAAGGCAATATTCTGTATTTGGAAGATTGAGAGATCGTGCCCTAACTTACTGGGTTTCGATTTTCCTCGTTTACCTTAAATAATCGAATATCCTTTCAAAAATGGTTAAAATACACAAATTTTAAATAAAAGACAAGCTCGTTCTCGAAAATTCAAGATGTTGTGTCCTAACTTACTGGATGTGACATTTTATTATTTCGAGACGAAAAGGTCTTTAACATTCAAGTGTTTCTACAAAAAGAGGGATCGTATTTTAAAATCTTTCAAGTTTTCAAAGTTTCGATACTAAGACACTAATCAATCAACTAGGTAACAATTTTTAGGCCTTACGAGGGTGCTAATCCTTCCTCGTACATAACCGATTCCCGAACTCATTTTCTGATTTTCGTAGACCAAAGAAAAAAATTATCGTTTTAGTGAATCTTAACTTTTATTAAAATGGTTAATTTAAGGTGACGCAATCACACCTCATCAAAAAGAATTGGTGGCGACTCCCTTTTTTTTGTTTCCAAAACTTAAGTCGACTCCCTTTTTTAAAAAAAAATAGTTTCGACAGCTTGGCGACTCCACTGGGGACACCAAATAAGAGAGTCAAACCACAAGTTGATTAACTTTTGTCTTTTTGTCGAAAATTGAAAATTTGGTTTTGATATACGATCCTTTCATCGCCTTTCATCTGTTTTGTGCTGCGATCTTCATCATTATGGTTTATAATTGCTGCATTGGTTTAAATTTTGGTATCTTTTTGCACATTGCATTGCATGATCAGTTGATCTTACCCTTTTTAGTGGGAGTGAGAAACTACTCCTTCGTGAGGTTTTCACCTCCGTGCAGGATAGCGGATCGCTTTCGGGATACATCTATACCTATGTCTTCGTGAGATTTTCATCTCCGTGCAGCCATAGGGAAATGTATTCCCCTGAACTGAACTCGGTCTATATGAGCCTATAATGGGTGAAGATCAAGGAATCTGCTGGTTTAGGTACCTTTACTCTAGAACCAAACCCCATATGGCGAGCCTTAAGAGCCCACCCTAGGTAGAGCCACTCCGAAACCCTAGTGGTTATCTGAGCAAGTGCTGTGTTTGTTATTCCTTGTTTGCTTTAAACTGTGTATGAAATAATGACTTGCTTTGTTTTACTTTGATTGTATTTGCATGGCATTTTCATCACAAAAGGTGTTGATTCACATTCGGTTGCTAAGTAGATAACTTATCATGGAAAAAGGTTTTTTTTTATAAAGTAGAGGACAATGCGGCTATCCGGATATGGGCTGAGACAACACAGCAAGAGAAAGTTGATAGTCTTATCGAGGGGTACGTGTCAAAGTTGTGGGATCTTACTCGGATCAGCATAACTCAGAATAATCTCTAAGAGATGAAAGAAGTTTGGGGTCAGTGGGATGACGAGATCAAACAGATATTCTATTGTCATTATGGCGATTTACCTTATCTGCTCGATGTCAAGGTAGACGAACACCTGTTTCGAGCCCTCGCCCAATATTGGAATTCTGCTTATAGTTGCTTCACTTTCGAGAAGGTAGATTTGGTACCTACTATAGAAGAGTACACGGCCTTGCTCCATTGCCCAAAGATTCAGGTTGACAGAATTTATTCCAGAGCTGGCAACGTCCCAGCATTCTCAAAAAGGCTGATGAACATCACAAGGATGAGTGAATAGTGGGTTGCAACCCGGATCAAACAAAAAAGAGATTGTAAATTCATTCCTTGGAGGAACCTGATGGATCTAATCTTAGCGCATCCTGATGTGAAGAAGAGGGTAGATGTGTTCGCTTTGAACATTTATGGACTGGTTATCTTCCTTAAAGCTTTGGGGCATATAGACGAGGCAGTTTCTGACCTCTTTGTCAAGCTTAGTAAAGGGGCCACACCTGTACCTGCGATCTTTACTGAAACTTTTAGATCATTGAATGATTGTCGAAGAACGGGTGAAGGGAGATTTATTGGGTGTGCACAGCTCTTGCTATCTTGGTTCCACAACCATTTTTGGAAAGTGAAAAATGTCTCGTATCGCATCTTCTCTGAAAACTACTCTCCACTGAAAGAATTAGTAGCTACGCCGAGACGAAATGATATTACAGAAGGAAATTGGATGACGGTTCTTCAAAATTTGCAAGAGGAAGACGTTGAATGGAGAGCCCCGTGGATGGTTCCTGATGAAATATTATATCGATGCAGAGAGATTTCGATTGGGTTCCTTTGTTAGGAATATGGGGAGCCATCGGGTATGCTCCTCTGCTTGCATTAAGACAGTACAGATCCAGACAGTTTACACAACCAACATACGGGTTAGCTCAGTGTGAGTTCATATTCACGGGGAATAATTACAAAAAGAAAGTTCACGAGATATCAAATACCTGGAACTAGACTCGTAGAATGAAAAAGTTTGCTGCCAATCCCATGATTACCCTTGAGTATGACCGGTGGTGGGATCAGAGGATTAACGACAACATCCCTATGTCAGATCAAGGAAACCCTCGATCAATGGAAGAACACTTGAAAATAATCCCATCTGAGCTAGAAATCATCAAGCAAGTTTCGAGAGAAAGAGCTTGGAACTAGAAAAAAGGATAGAGCAATTGGAGAAAGAAAAAATACAGCTGGGGTTAGA
This sequence comes from Gossypium hirsutum, assembly GCF_007990345.1. Lineage (NCBI taxonomy): Eukaryota > Viridiplantae > Streptophyta > Magnoliopsida > Malvales > Malvaceae > Gossypium > Gossypium hirsutum. The sequence continues at coordinate 101,169,710 of NC_053436.1, read as the reverse complement.
TGTCGATGTCCAAAAACTAGAAGCTGAAAGATTCAACAAAGGAAAAAACAAGGCTGAAGAGGATTTGGACAGTTTAAAAATAGACTACAAGAAGTTGCGTAGGTCAATGAGAATTGCTGGGTTAGGAAAAACATCTGAACAGTGGCGACAGAAAATTAAAGAAGAGAAAAGCAAAGCCAACCAATAGGAAGAAAAATTTTGGGATGCTCAAGCTCGAGAAGGTGCTCTGAAAAGAGGTTTGGTAGAAACCCAAAACGAGAAGGAGGGATTAAAGTTTTGGGTGTCAGAGTTAGAGAGGTCTTTGTATCAGTATCGTATGCGTAACTCTGTAATCGAGCTGAAAGCTAGTCAGAGCAGAATCGAAGAATTAAAAGAGAAGATAGAAGAACTTAAAATAGCGCTGTAAAATCGTAAACTTCAGATTGAACTCCTTGAGGTAAATAACGAGCGATTGAAGGAGCAACTTCATCAATCTCAAGACCAGGTCAAGAACAGGGATTATGTCATGGGCGAAACTTTGGCTCAAGTGCAAGAAGTGGCTGATCACTTACAAAGGTTACCAGTACAGGCCGATGTGCTGAGTTTAAAATATGAGTCAGAATCGGACCGAGGCCGAGAGCTAGCTTGGCTTCTTAGGCAGGTCAAGGCCTTAAGTATTAGGGTCAAGCCTTATATGTAATCTGTTTTATGTAAAGAAACTTGTTTTCTAGAAAAGTTACTCTAATGAAATCGAATTAGAATCAACGCCTTTTTTTTTACATTCATTGCATTCATGCATCAGCATTGTATCATACGTACTAAAATTCACAAAAAAACCCTAAAAATCGTGGCAGTTACCCTGGAACATCATTACGGTACAAGAGGAAAAACAAAAGCAATGGACCAAAGGTTAGAGAGATTGGAACAAATGCAAAAAGAGATGCAGGATCAACTAAAAACAAGTATGCGAGAACAGCTGGCCAAAATCCAGCAAGATGTGAGGGACCAAATGCTGGAGTCCCAAAAAAGTATGATAGATCAATTAACGCGACTATTGGCGAGCAGATTAGAAAAAGGGAAAAGCCCCATGATCAATGCGGGAGATGATAATGAGGATCCTATCTACCCTCCGGCTTTTGCCCCAACGAAGGTTCAAACACAACCTGTTATGTTCTCAAGAAGACCATCGGTCACAATTAGGCCCCAACCATTTCAGGCTGGTGTTTCAGGGCCATGAACTATCAAGCTTGCTCGGGCTCCAATCCAGGGGATAACCTGACTAACCCTGTTGTCCCCGATCTCGATGAAGTGATAAAAATAGAAAAGACAAAGGTAGAGCTTCTGAAAGAACTCGAAGAACGGTGTAAATGGTTAGAAAAAAAATTTAAAGAAATGGAAAACGCCAACTATCGTCGTGGAATCAATGCTAAGGAATTAAGTTTGGTTCTGGACTTGGTGCTTCCCCCCAAGTTACTCTGAAATTTGAGAAGTACAATGGGACTAGCTGTCACGAAGCTCACATCACTATGTTCTGCAGACGAATGGCAAGCCATGTCAATAACGTCCAACTATTGATTCACTGCTTTCAAGAAAGCATGGTTAGGGCAACTTCTAAATGGTACAACCAACTGAGTCGTACCCAGATCAATTCATGGAGGGATCTAGCGCAAGCTTTCATGAAGCAGTACGGTCATGTGGCGAACATAGCCCCTGATAGAATCACTTTACAGAACATGGAGAAAAAGCATAATAAAAGTTTTAGACTGTACTCCCAAAGATGGAGAGAGGTGACGACGCAAATCCAACCACCTCTTCTAGAGAAAGAAACGATCATGCTTTTTATCAATACACTGAAGGCTCCATTCATCAACCACATGCTGGAGAGCGTTACTAAGAGCTTCTCAGACATAGTGATGTTTGGAGAGATGATAAAAAACACGATAAGATGTGGGAAGATTAAAGCAGGGGAAAGTGCTAAGAGATTAGCCCCGAGAAGGAAAGAAAATGAGGTGAACAACGTGAGCGTATACGATGAAAGTTATTCTAAGCCAGTCACCGTGAGCCAACTGAGGTCAGCGACTACCAGCCATCAGGGCTCCACCAGACAAGATTCCAACCCAAGGCCCAACACGAAAAGGGTCCAGTTTACGCCTATCCCAATGTCCTACATGGAATTGTATCAGAGCTTATTCGATGCCCATATGGTGTCACCTTTCTACTTGAAGCCTTTGCAACCCCTATTCCCAAAATGGTATGACACAAACGCCCAATGTGAGTACCACGCAGGAGTAACGGGGCACTCGATTGAGAACTGTACCGCGTTTAAAAAGTTAGTGGAAAAACTCATCGAAATGGGTGTCATAAAGTTTGGTGACTCACTAGGCCCCAATGTAGCAGGAAATCCGTTACCCGACCATGCTAATAAAGGGGCAAATACGATAGTCGAGAGTAGGAGCAAAAGAATCAAGGTCGACGTGGCAGAAGTAAAAACTCCATTGAGTTGGGTTTGGAAACAAATGGTCGATAGAGGATTGATTACACGACATTCAAGGGAAAAGCCCAGAGAGGTAGGAAAATATTGCCAGTTTCATGTCAATGAGGACCATGACATCCAAGAGTACAGCGAGTTCAGGTCTATAATGTAAAATCTGATGGACAATAAAGAGATGGAATTTTATGAAGAAATCAAAGAATCAGAAAAAGGAGAGGTTTACGCCTCAGAGGAAGAAATAACAGAAGGGGTCCAGAGAGTGAATCATCCTGTGGTGATAATTTCGCAATTGAGGAACAATGAAGCAAGAGTAGAAATGGCGCTAAGAGTCATAATCCAGAAGCCGGTATCCTTCCCATACAAGGATAGCAAAAAGGTCCCTTGGAATTACGACTGCAACGTGACAATCCCAAGGGAGGAAAGCTCGGCTAGTGCTTCACAGGAGAACCAAGATATAGGTTTTTATACACACAGTAGGAGATGTTATGATCCAGCGGGTACAAGAATCGAAATTGCCAAAGAAAAGACTCTAATAGTTGAGCAAAGGAAGGAGAAGACGGTCAGGTTCGAATCGCCAGTCAATGAGTCAGTAACAGAGAATGAAGCTAGGGAATTTCTAAAATTTTTAAAGCATAGTGAGTACAGTTTTGTTGAATAGCTACATAAGCAACCGGCTTGTATCTCAGTGCTAGCCTTACTTTTGATCTCGGAGACGCATCGGAACACGTTAATGAAAGTACTGAATGAGATTTATGTCGCGAATGACATCTCTGTCAACAAACTGGATCGTCTGGTCAACAACATCATCTCTGATAATTTTATTTCTTTAACGATGATGAAATACCACCGGGAGGTATGGGGTCCACAAAGGCTCTGCACATTACCACGCGTTGCAAGGGATACACATTGCCGGGGGTATTGATTGATAATGGATCGGCACTAAACGTCCTACCCCTATCCACACTGAATAGGTTGCCAGTGGATAATTCCCATATGAAGACATGCCAAAATATAGTGAGGGTGTTTGATGGCATCGAAAGGAAAGTAATGGGAAGGATCGAAATACCCCTTCTAATCGGGCCGAGCACGTACGAGGTAGATTTCCTAGTCATGGATATTAAGCCTTCGTATAATTGCCTATTGGGGAGACCATGGATACACTCAGCAGGGGCAGTCCCTTCATCACTACACCAAAAGTTGAAATTAGTAACCGAAGGTCGGTTGGTAACGATCAATGCTAAAGAGGACATCATCACAGCAGTAACCAGTGATGCCCCATATCTAGAGGAAAATGATGAAGTAATAGAATGCACTTTTCGGTCTTTAGAGTTTGTGAATGCGACATTCATTACCGAAGGAAATAGGATTCCAATGCCTAGGTTATCTGAGACTACAAGAATGGGACTACGGCTAACTGTTGGGAAAGGGGCCTTACCCGGAAGAGGACTCGGGAGATACCCTAGGGAAAGATTAATGCACCAATAATGAAAGACAAACAAAACCGTTTTGGGTTAGGATTTAAGCCATACACGAAACAAAGAAAGAAGGAACTGGAGAAGAAGTAAGAGAAAAGGAGAGCGCGATTAAGCGGAGGAGATATCAAATGGGAACCAATGATCTTTCCCCATATATCGAAGACTTTTGTGTTTGGAGGAGTCATTCACCCTGAGCCGGGGATGTCGGGAAAAGAAACCGTGGAAGGAATGTTGGAAAATTTAGACATCAATGCCACATACGAAGAAGGAACTAGAGTAGAGAATTTGTCGGGCATTCGTCCTCATGAGCCGGAAAGTGTTCTGAATAATTGGACTGCGGAAGAGATTCCTATAGTCTTTAGAACTAACACAGAGTAATGTTCAAAACACACTTATTACTCTAGGCCTAGGAGAAATAAGAGTCCCTTTTGTGAAATAGGCTTATGTTCAAAATCGTTATTTCAATGAAATGCATCCTTTTGTCTTATTCCGTGCAAATATTCTTTTATTCTTTCATTCATGATCATACCATACATATCATTGTTCTTAGATTCTCTTGTTCTTTGTATCTTCCTTCACACCTACAATAGGTCTCCAGATATCAATGATATGAGTGACGTTGCTACTAACTCAGAGTCTCCTTTTGAGCAGGATATGTGTTTAGAGGGATCTCAGGACTTTGAAGATGACAGAGACTGTAACTTATCCCCTGATTTGTTAACGATGGTAGAACAAGAAGAGAAACAGATTCTACCTCACAAAGAGTCAGTAGAAGTCGTGAACTTGGGAGATGAACTAGAAAAGAAAGAAGTAAAAATCAGAGCTTGCATTACCACAGAGACAAAGCGGGACCTTATTGAGTTACTTCAAGAGTTCAAGGATGTATTTGCATGGTCGTATCAAGATATGCCTGGGCTAAGTACTGACATTGTGGTACACAGGCTCCTCATCAAAGAAGAATGCAAGCTAGTTCAACAAAAGCTTAAAAGGATGAGGCCCGATGTTTTGTAGAGTATAAAAAGCCAAATCTAAAACCATGGTAGGATTCGATAACTTTTTCATCAATAGAAAAAAAAACAGATTCAAACACCAATAGAAGCATTCGATCATAACAAGAAATATTAAAACAAAGGAGTTAGATTCGGGTATAAGGTGTTATTTTCGATCTATTTTCATTTTTATTTACTTTTCGTAACTATTTATACATATAAAGATCCATTTATTGTTTTTACCGTCTATACATACATATATTAAAAATATATAAAAAATAAAAATATATACCTTTTTTGAATTTTCGACCACCGTGCACGGTGGCCGGCGATGGCGGCGGACGGAGCCAGAGCTTGGCTGGAGGGAGAGGGCCTTGAGAGAGAATAGAAAGTTTTTGAAGTTTTTTTTTAAAACAAATAAAGAATGAGTTTCTTTTAAAAAATTTTTGACTTATATAGCCCCCAAAAATGACGTCGTTTTGGGACTGGCCTTAAATGCCCAAAACGACGTCATTTTGACCTGGATCGAACAGACCCGACCCGCCTAGGATCCGCGTGTTTTTGAAAAAGGGGATATTTGCGCATTTAGCCCTTCCGCTTTTTTATTGTTTTGAAATTAGATTTTTTATTATTTATAATTTTACCCTGTAATTTATTTTGACCTTCAATTTGGTCCCTATTGGTGCTGCGCGTTTTGGGAGGATGGGATATTGCCCATTTTGGTCCTCCCTTGTTATCCGTGCGCCCAAATTGGTCCTTTTTCTTTGTATTTTATTCTAAATTCACTCCGAACTTTCATTTTAGACTCCATTTAGTCCCTTTTTTATTATTTTCAATATTTTAATCAAATTAATTAATTTAATATATTATTATTGCTTATTATTTTACCATTATTGTCTAATATATTATGATTATCACTATTATTATTACTTTACTATTATAATTTAATGTATTGTCGTTATTATTATTATTTTTTTATCATTATTATTATTATCTTAGTACTAAACTAATTAAGTTCATATTGTTATTATTATATTATATATTCTCTTTTTATGTTTATTTATTTATTTATTTATTATTAATTAATTTAGTATTATTAATTGTTATTTATTATTGTCCTTATTAACATGTCATCATTTTATTAATATATGATTATTACTATTGTTAATATATTATTATTCTCTACTTTGACTTGTTGTGTCATTATAATTGTTACTGTTATTATTCATGTATATTATTATTATTATTATTATTATTATTATTATTACTATTAACGCTCTTTAATTATTGTCACTATCATATCTTTTATTTAACATATTATTATTACTAACTTTTATTATCATTATTACTATCGTATTATTATTACTATCATATCTTCATCTATGTAGATTTTCTCGTTACTTACCTATTTATATTTTTATCTATTTATATTTTCATTGTTATTATATTTTAAGCATTATATCTATATCATCATTTTACTATTGTTATATTTTTCGTATTATTATTATTATCATTACTATTACTATCTTTTTTTCATAGTTTTATATAATCTTTATTTATTTACTACTAGTTCTTTTTAATTTCAAATATTTTTTTAGATTTTTTTTATTTTTTTCTTCTTTTTTATTATTTTAGGTTATTCATTTTTACTCATTTATTTTATCTTTTCCCTTATCATCATTATCGTTCACAGTCGTATTTATTTTGTTATGCTTGTCAATACCGAAATTTTTATTTGCTTATGCATTCTTTATTATCTTGTTTTATTACGAATTTATGCTTTACCTAACCCAAAATTAAATCTTTTATAAAGGCACTGTTTCGTGTTTAGAAATTTGAGAAAATCGTGCCCTAACTTACTGGGTTTCGATTTTTCTCGTTTAACCTAAATAACGACATTTTTTTCGCAACACGAGTTTTGAATAAAATACTTATTCTCGAAAATACGAGATGTTGTGTCCTAACTTACCGGATATGACATCTTGTTACCTTGAGATAAGATTTTTGCAAACAAAGGAAATATTCGATATTTGGAAGATCGAGAGATCGTGCCCTAACTTTTTGGGTTTCTATTTTCCTCGTTTACCCTAAATAATCGAATATCCTTTAAAAAAGGGTTAAAATACACAGATTTTAAATAAAAGACAAGCTCGTTCTCGAAAATTCAAGATGTTGTGTCCTAACTTACTGGATGTGACATTTATTATTTCGAGACAAGAAAGTCTTTAACATTCAAGTGTTTCTACAAAAAGAGGGATTGTATTTTAAAATCTTTCAAGTTTTCAAAATTTCTATACTAAGACACTAATTAATCAACTAGGTACCAATTTTTGGGCGTCACGAGGGTGCTAATCCTTCCTCGTACGTAACCGACTCCCGAACTCATTTTGTGATTTTCATAGACCAAAGAAAAAATTATCGTTTTAGTGAATCTTAACTTTTATTAAAATGATTAATTTAAGGTGACCCGATCACACCTCATCAAAAAGGATTGGTGACGACTCACTTGTTTTTCATTTCCAAAACTTAAGTCGATTCTCCTTTTTTTTTTAAAAATGGTTTCGACAGTGCGTTATCGAACTGGGTTACGATTTTTTTCCGTCGGACTGAATATTTGGACATCTTTTCGTAATTTTTGGCGTATGAGCTTTTGAAAGTCAAAAATCAATCGTGTTTTCAAGGGTATAAAGGATCGTGTCCAATCGTGCTAGATGTGATACTGTATACCTTTGAAACGAGAGAATTTTGATGACCAACTCGAACCACTCAAGTGTTTTAATAAGAACCATCTTCAATTTTTTTTCTAAAATCCTAGACATAAGGACAACACTTTATCAATCTGGTACCAATTTTGGGGCGTAGTGAGGGTGCTAACCCTTCCTCATACGTACCCTTTTTTTAAATTTACGTGGACCAAAGTTGATTTAAATGGAATAAAATGTTTTATTAGGTGATCCAATCACACCTAAACAAAAAGATTGGTGGCGACTCCACACGTTGTTTTAAAAGTTGATCTCTGTTTTTTCCCTAAAAAATGGTCTCGACAATAGTCACACAAGTCCAACCGCCCTTGCTAGAAAAAGAAACAACTATGTTATTCATTAATACCTTAAAGGCACCTTTTATTAACCATATGCTAAGGGGCGCAACTAAGAGCTTTTCGGACATAGTGATGTTTAGAGAGATGATAGAAAACGCGATAAGGTGTGGGAAGATAGACGTAGGGGAAAGCTCCAAAAGGTCTGCCCCAAGAAGGAAGGACAATGAGGTGAACAATGTAAGCACATACAACAAGGGTTATTCAAAACTCATTACTGTAAGCCAACCAAGGACGGTGACTACTAGCCAGCAAGGCCCTCCAAGACAAGAATCCAAGCCAAGGACAAATACAGAGAGGCTCCAGTTTACGCCTATCCCGATGTCTTATAAGGAGTTGTATCAGAGCTTATTCGATGCCCATGTGGTGTCACCTTTCTACTTGAAGCCTATATAACCTCCGTTCCCAAAATGGTACGACGCAAAAGCCCAATGTGAGTACCATGCGGGGATAACGAGGCATTCGATCGAGAACTGTACTGCGTTTAAAAAGTTGATAGAAAGATTTATCAATATGGGTATCGTAAAGTTCGATGACCCATCAGGACCCAACGTAGTAGGAAATCTGTTGCCTGATCATGCTAATAAAGGGATAAATACAATAGTCAAAAGCGGGAGCAAAAGAATCAAAGCCAATGTGGCAGAAGTAAAACCTCATTGAGTTGGGTTTGGAAACAAATGATCGATGGAGGTCTGATCACACAACATTCAGGAGAAAGTCTTAGAGAAGCGAAAAAATACTGTGAGTTTCATGCCGATGAAGGCCATGACATCCAAGGGTGTAATGAGTTTAGGTCCATAGTGTAAAATCTAATGGACAATAAAGAGATGGAATTTTATGAAGAAATCAAAGGATCAGAAGAAGGAAAGGTTTACACCTCAGAAGAGGGAACAACAGAAGGGGTCTAAAGAGTTAAGCACCCTGTGGTGATCATTTCGCGACCAATGAACAATGAAGCAAGAATACAAATGGTGCCAAGAGTCATAATTTAGAAACCCGTATCCTTTCTTTACAAGGATAGGAAAAGCGTTCCCTAGAACTATGACTACAACATGACAATCCCGAGGAAGGAGAATCCAGCTAGTGCTTCAGGGGAAATCCAAGATGTATGTTTCTATACACGCAGTGGGAGACATTATGATCCTGTAGGTATAAGAACTGAAATTGTTAAAGAAAATGCCCTAATAGTCGAGTAAATGAAGGAGAAGACAGTCAGGCTCGAATCGCCAGTTAACGAGCCAGTGACTGAAAAAGAGGCTAGAGAATTCTTGAAATTCTTAAAGCACAGTGAATACAGCGTTGTAGAACAACTACATAAGTAGTCGGCTCGTATCTCAGTACTAGCCTTACTTTTCAGCTTGGAGACACATTAGAGCGCGTTAATGAAAGTGTTAAACGAAACCTATGTCGCGGATGACATCTCTGTCAACAAGCTGGACCGTCTTATCAATAATATAAGCACCGACAATTTCATATTTTTCAACGACAACAAAATACTACCAGGGGGAATAGGATCCACCAAGGCTCTACATATCACCACTCGCTGTAAGGGATATACATTGCTGGGAGTATTGATTGATAATAGATCGGCACTAAACGTCCTACCTTTATCCACACTGAATAGGTTGCCAGTGGATAGTTCCTATATGAAGACATGCCAAAACGTAGTGAGGGCATTTGACGGCACCGAAAGGAAAGTAATGGAGAAGATTGAAATACCTCTTTTAATTGGTCCAAGCACGTACGAGGTGGATTTCTTAGTGATAGACATCAAGCCCTCTTACAATTGCTTATTGGGGAGGCCATGGATTCACTCAGCGGGGGCAGTGCTGTCATTATTACATCAAAAGCTCAAATTTATAACGGAATGTCGATTGGTAACCATAAATGCAGAAGAAGATATCATTGCATCCGTTACCAGTGATGCGCCATATGTGGGGACAGATGATGGAGCAATAGAATGTTCCTTTCAATTGTTAGAATTTGTAAATACGACCTTCATTGTCAAAGGAAATAAGGTCCTGACGCCTAGAATCTCCAAAACTACAAGGATGGGCCTACAACTGACGGTTGGGAAAAGAGCTTTGCCCGAGAGGGGGCTTGGAAGAAGCCTACAAGGAAGGATCGAGACACCCATGCTCATGGATAAACGGAACTATTTTGGCTTAGGATTCAAGCTAGATGCAAAGCAAAAGAAAAAGGAGCAAGAGAAAAAACAAGAAAGGAGAAAAGCGCGTTTAAGTGGGGAAGAGGTTAAATGGGAGCCAATAACCTTTCCTCACATATCCAGAACATTCGTGTTGGGAGGGACTATTTACTCCAAAGGAAGATCGACAAGGAAAGGGTCTACCGAAGAAATGTCAAAAAATTTAAGCATTAACGCCATATCCGAGGAAGAAACGAGAGAAGAGAATCAATTAGACATTTGCACGTACGTGCTTGGGAACATTTTGAACAATTGGACCGCGGAGGAGATCCCTGTAACTTTTAAAACTAATTCATAGTAATGTTCAAAACAATCTTATTTCTCTAAGCCTAGGGGCAATAAGAATCCTTTTTTGAAATAAGCTCTTGTCCGATATCATTATTTCAATAAAAATACATCTTTGCGTATCATCTTGAGCAAATATTCTTTTATTCTTTCTATTTCATTCCTAATCATACCACCAATAAATATTCTTAGATTCTTTTGTTCTTTGGACTTTTCTTCATCCCTATAACAGGTCTCCAGATATTAATGATATGAGTAACGCTGCTACTGACTCAGAGTCTCTTTTTGAGCAATATATGTGTACAGAGGATTCTCAGGATTTTGAAGATGACCAAAACTGTAACCTATCTCCCGATTTGTTAAGGATGGTAGGACAAGATGAGAAATAAATCCTACCTCACAAGGAGTCAGTGGAAATTATGAGTTTAAGAGAAGGAAAGAAGGTGAAGATTGGACCTTGTATCGCCGCAGAGACAAAGCGAGACCTCATTAAGTTACTACAAGAATTCAAGGATGTCTTCGCATGGTCATATCAAGACATGCTCGGGTTGAATACTGATATCGTGGTATACCGACTCCCTATAAAGGAAGATTGCAAACCTGTTTAACAGAAACTCTGAAGAATGAGACTCGATGTTTTATTGAAGATAAAAGAAGAAGTCAAGAAATAATTCGATGTCGGTCTATTACAAGTGGTCAAGTACTCAGAATGGGTAGCCAATATAGTCCTTGTTCCTAAAAAAGATGGGAAACTGCGAATGTGCGTGGACTACAGGGATTTAAACAAAGCCAGCCCGAAAGATAATTTCTCGTTGCCTCACATTGATACCTTAGTGGATAACACGACAAGTTATTCACTTTTCTCCTTCATGGACGGCTTCTCGGGGTACAACCAGATAAAGATGCATCCTGAAGACATGGAAAAGACCACGTTCATAACCATGTGAGGTACGTTTTGTTATAAGGTAATGTCATTCAGACTGAAAATGTAGGAGCAACGTATTAGAGAGCCATGGTAACTCTGTTCCATGATATGATGCACAAAGAAATCGAAGTTTATGTCGATAATATGATTGCAAAATCCAAAACAAAAGGGGAGTATGTGCAGGTCCTGAGGAAACTATTCTTAAGGTTAAGGAAGTTTTAACTAAAGCTCAATGCCACAAAATATACCTTCGGGGCTAGGTCAGGAAAGTTGTCAGGATTCGTAGTCAGTGAAAAGGGGGTTGAGACTGACTTAGATGAAGTCAAGGCCATACAAGAACTACTTCCACTACACACTCAAAAAGAAGTTCGAGGTTTCCTAGGAAGACTAAACTATATTGCCCGGTTCATTTCACAACTAACAAAGAAATGCGACACCATTTTTTGTCTCCATAGGAAACACAACCTAGGTGTATGGGATGAGAAGTGCCAGAGAACTTTTGATAAGGTCAAGCATTACTTGTCCAATGCCCCAGTGCTGATGCCACCTTGCCTAGATAAGCCACTGATACTATATTTGGCAGTGTTCAAAAACTCCATGGGATGTGAGCTAGGTCAACATGATGAGTTAGGAAGAAAAGAAAAAGCGATATACTATCTCAGTAAGAAATTCAATGAATGCGAGATAAGATATTCACCGATTGAGAAGTTGTGTTGTGCTTTGATTTGGACAACCCGAAGACTGAGATGATATGTGATATTTGTGATAGGTTTTAAATATTTATAATGAATCATTCTTGAAACTAACTATTATCACGATGAAAGCAAGTGTACCTAACGAACAGTAGTATAGCTTTAGAAGACCAAATTATCGAACCCAAAGGAACTAAAAGTACTAGTATTAACTTTCTTTTTATTATCTAGCCTAAAAAATAAAAGGGTTTTTGTATTATCTAACTAATTAATTTAACTAAGAAATTACAAAAAAGATATTTGGGGAAAATACTTTTTGGAAAATTTGATTGATTAAGACAATAGCTAAGGAAAAATCCACCTAGACTTCACTTGTTATTTGACTCTGAATCGGACGATTTATTTATTCAACTTGTTCCGTAGAGATCCCTAAGTTATATTATTATCTCTCTCGAGACTAACAACGTCTAACCCTAGATTGAATAATTGAAATCTCTTTCTAATTAATGTCCTATGGTTGCATTAACTTGATCTATGGATCCCTTTATTAGGTTTCACCCTAATCCGGCAAAATCTTGTCACCCTACCTCTAAGCGCGCAACCAACTCCGCTTAATTATGACAAATGTACTCTTAGACAGGGTTTATTCCTCCTCTGAATAAGAGCTTAACTTGAATCAATATCATGGAATATCAAAATAAGAATTAAGAACACATAATTAAGAACAAGTTAAATATTTATCATACAATTCAGATAATAATAACAAGATCTGTCTTAGGTTTCATTCCCCTTAGGTATTTAGGGGTTTTAGTTCATAACTAAAAAGGTAAACATCTCAGAAGAGTAATGAATACAAAACATAAAGGAAAACCCAAAACTCCTGAAGGGAAATTGAGGGGAGATATTCAGTCTTGATGATGAATCCGGCTTCTGAGATGGATCAATTAGCTTCCCTTGAGCAGTTTCTTGCTTCCTCCTCTGTGTCCCCCTCTTCTCCTCTTCTAGGGTGTATTTATAGGTTTTGGAATGCCTAAGAGCCCTCAAAAGTGGCCTTTTCCGAATAGGACTCTACTTGGGCTCAACAGGGACACGCCCGTGTGACACACCCGTGTACAATTACTTCAGGCTGTGGTCAAGCTTGTTAAATAGGCACGGGCGTGTGGTATACTCGTGTGAGTCGTGCTTCGATTCTGCTAAATTGACACGACCGTGTGGTCTGCCCGTGTGAGGAAGTCCAGGCCGTATTGATTTTGTACGTTGGCCCATTTTCTCTGTTTCTGACCCGTTTCTCGTTTCTTTCACTCTCCTATGCTCACCTAAGTATAAAACATGAAATTAAGGCATTAGGAGCATCGAATTCACCAAATCTAAATAAAAATCATCTATAAAATGTGCTAAGCATGGGATAGAAATATGTATAAATTACGGTTTATCAAATACCCCGACACTTAAGCATTTGCTTATCCTCAAGCAAAATCCTCAACTCACAATCAAAATAAATTCTTCTCAACTTATAATTTCTATCAATAACATCTTAAAATAATCCATAGGTAATCATACATTGAAAATTCAACTGAAAGAACATCAAAGTTTCAAACATTCCAAGTTGAGCATTTTATCATGAAAACATAGGTGTCTCCCCTCATCTAAGTAATTACCTTTGATTCAAAATATCACAAAGTTTCACATCCTCACTAAAGATTCACTCAAATCACTCGAGGTGTTTAAGGACAATAAATGAAGCAGTCAATAGTCAATAATGAAAAGTCATTACCATAGGCTTGCATGAAAATCAAATCTCCACCACTATAAATTGAAATGAACATCAATCAAAAGGTCTTTAAAGGGTTATAACGTGGCCCTAGTTAGGCGGTACGGTCACAAGCTGAAATAAAAGGTTAGAATCGAGATTGAATTGAAAAACTGTCTAACTAGAAAAAAGTAATTAAACATCAATTGCGTACAACAGAGCTTTTTCTCAGAATATGGAATTAAACTTCTTTAGCTCAGAAGATCACTACTACTAATATGTATACATGTATTTTTTTTAAGAACAAGTCAAATTACAAAATAGAATAAAAACATAGCTAAGCAACTATTCCAACTCAAATCTCGACAAAAATAGATCAAATTAATTTAGGGGATTTCAACAATAATGAGTTATGGGTTAATATTGAGGGTAAATTAATGAATGAGTTGTTAGGCTCAAGGGGGTTCACTAAGGGTTAATTGTGAAGGTAGGCTTTTATGGAGTGAGTGGGTTAAACCTAAGTGCATTTATCATTTTGACATATCAAATCAAATGGTGTGGTCTTGACATACATAATCAAGCAAATTTTAGAATAACAATTCAATATTGACGCTCTCAAAATGAAAGTGAGCATGAAAGAAATAATAGATGCTCTAAAGGCTCAAGATCTCACAAAAATTATGGCTTTTTGATGTTTAAACTTGTGAATTCCAACTCAAAATAATACCTAAACTTGGGGAAACAACCTAAAGGTTTTTAATTCTTTAAAAATCAACTTATCATGCTTGATTCCCTAATGTCTTAAAGTTTAAACAATCAATGCATAAATGCCTATGTTTTAATTCAAGATATATCAATAAACTTTATAGACTAATTGGAATTCATTCTAATAATGATATGAGAAGATCGCATGAGAGTAAAACAAAATTCAGGGATTTTTCTGATATAAATGTAAGTAACCCCCCCACACTTAAGATGTACATTGTCCTCAATGTACAAAGATAGATATATTGACCAATATAAATATAATTTCATAAGATAGGGAGAGAAGTGAAAGTTCCTAAGTTAAAAATGGATGACATTCCTGGATTAGAGAGAGCGGGTATTGGAAATAAAGCTGAAGGAAAAGCATGATTGTGAAGGATAAAAGGAGAATTGAGAGAATAATCTGATAGTAATCATAAAGATAAGCTGGGTTTAAAAACAAATGAGACTTCAAATAAATTAGTGAAAAAACAAAGGTAAAAGAAAATAAAATAAAAGAGATAATCTAATTTTAAAAATGGCACGGCCGTATGGCTGCCTGATTGTGTTGCACGACTGTATGCGATGTGGTTCGCTTCTCCCACGCTCGTGTACCCATGCGCACTCCAGTGTTATTTTGACAGTGTCGACCACGAGTGTGGGGCAGGGGTGTGTCACACGTCCGTGTTGTTTTGACAGTTTCGCCCACGGTTATGTCACATGGTTGTGGCAACTTATCCCAGCCCTGTGTTGGGAAAAAACTTTTGCCTTGTTTGCACATGGCCGTATCGCACGGTCGTGTCATTACCCATGGTATAGGCATGGCATAAGGCACGCCCGTGTGCCTGCCCGTGTGGTTTTGGAAAGCCTATGTCCAATGTTTTGGTTAGTATGTTAGATTTTAAAAACTAAAATTTAAAGAAAATAATATTGTTAGTGCTCGGGTTGCCTCCCGAGAAGCGCTTATTTATAGTCTAAGCTCAACTTACCTCTCTGGTTTGTGATCATGGTGGTTCAAGGAGTTTATACTCCTCATCCCTGCTATCAATCTCATCAACATAAAGCTTAAGTCGAGTACTGTTTACCCTGAACATGCTGAATTTGGGATGACTTACCTCGACTGTACCGTATGGAAAAATGCTAAGTACCGTAAGAGGAATTTCTTCATTTGATTCAGAAGTGGTAATGCGAGGATCTGCTGGATCTAGTAGTACCTTGTCTCCAACTTTAAGTTGATTTGGTGAGGTTTCGAGCATGTCATGGCGTGGTTTCGGTTTATCATGTTTTCTCGATTTAAATGTCAACTATTCATCTAACTTCTCGATTTGTAGCCTTCGTTCTTCATAGATAGATCCTTTGTTGTGGATTGAACATGGCTTATGTGTGTCATTCGAACTTTTTTCCTGTAAAATAGGTTGCACTGTATGATCAGTCTTAGTAGAACAATTTGTACAATCACCTTCAATTTTTGAAGTGTTGTTCGGGTTGCGAGCTTGAAGGGTGATTGTTTCGTCTCCTACACGAAGTGTGAGTTCACCTATGCCAACGTCAATAATTGTTTTAGCAGTTGCTAAAAAGGGTCTTCCCAAAATTAAGGGAAGTTACTATCCTCTTATATGTCTAAAACAACAAAATCAACTAAGAATATAAATTTGTCAATTTCAACGAGTACGTCTTCAACAATACCACTAGGAAATCTGACAGTTTTATCTGCTAATTGAATACTCATCCTAGTTTTTTTGGGTTTCCCTAGACCTAGTTGCTTAAACAATCTGTAAGGCATAACATTGATACTAGCCCCTAAATCAGCCAACGCATTATTAACATCTAAACTACCAATTAAACAAGGAATCGTAAAACTCCTTGGATCTTTTAGTTTTTTGGGTAGCTTGTTGTAACGCCCCAATTTTCGGGAATTCTGTGAATGTTGGCATAGGTTTAATTATGTTAGTGGGCCTCTAGAAGGCCCAATCTTAAGATAGAACCCGGCAATTTTAGTTAATTTTTTTGTTCCATAAGAAAAAGGGGGTGAAATTATGAAATAGGACCTATGTGAAAATGTTTGAAAATGCTATAGGCTAAATTGAAGTGGCCAAATAAATAGGAGTGCAAAATAGGAGGATTTGCATGACAAACCTCCCATTTTACATGAAGTGGCCAGCCATCATGTTGTTGTAGACAAAATGTGCACTTGATATCCATAATTTATGGTACAAATTGATATAAATTGATAATGGGTTAGGTAAATGTTCCATGATAATGGGTTAGGTAAATGTTTCATGATAATGGGTTAGGTAAATGTTCCATGATGGGAATTTCATGTCTTTTGTATTAAAGAATTAAATGGGTGAAATATGAAATTTTATTAAAAGAAAAAGGGGTGAAAAGAACAAAGTTTTGTCCATCTTTGTTCATCATAGCCTAAAGTTAGAGAAGAGAAAGGAGAGGAGAAAGCTCTTGAATGTTCGGTCACTTGGGGAAGAAAATTGAAGGTAAGTTCATGGTAGTTTGCTTCTATCCTGATGTTCATGAGTTCTTCTTGATTCTACCTTAACTCTTGAAGCATATTTTGGTTTTTGGTTGTGTTGTGAGCATTTGGTCATGAATTAAAATGAAGGAAATGGTTGTTGTTTCATGTTCTTTTGATAAAAAATGGAAGATAGGTGAAGTTGAGCCAAACAAATGAGCATGCATGTGCCTTAGATGCTAAGGGGAAAATTCGGCTAACATGTTGTGCTTTAAAATGATCAAATGGAGACTATACTTAAGTAAAATCATAGATATGTGATGATTGATTGGTGATATACATGTTTAAATAACATGCATGCAAGTTATGTGTGAAAGAGTGATTTGGTAATAAATCTGCTTGGGACAGCAGCAGTAACGTGACTTTGGAAAATCACCATAAATTGTGAGAGATGAGTTAGAAGGTGAATAAATTATGTAATTAAAGCTTAATGAGTCTAGTTTCAAATGGAATAAACGAGAACATATTTTGAATTCTGTACAATGAGAAATTTGATTCGTAATGAAGAGTGGTCAGATTAGTCAAACAGTGAAACATGGGAAACTTTGAGAAAAATCTGGTATTGATTGGCTAAACCACAAATTCTGAAAATTTTATGGATAGAAGATATATGAGTCTATTTTCAGAGAAAATTAATGGCACTTGATTTGGAGTTTTGTAGCTCTAGTTATAAATGATTTAGTGACTGTTGCTCAGGAAGACAACTTGCAGTGAAATTATGATTATGTGGTAAACATTGACAAAAATTTTTAATGAGTTGCTTATTGATTTCTTATAAGCTTACTATGATCTGTAGGTGTGGTTGGCCGAATATTGTAAGGGGTTAATACGTAGTTTGTATTTGAATAGTTAGATTAACGTGTTAGTAATCCAATTGTAGGCGGTTCGTGTGTGGATCTCGTCAGCATATCGTCGCAAACAGGTGTGTAACTAACACCCTCTTTCTTAGTCTAGATCGGCAAAAGTCGAAAAGCCGAAATGCCGAAAATCGGTATTTTGTAGATTTGCGAGTGTGCGAATGCTCGTGAGGTAAATCGATTAATATTTTTGGTAAGCTGCAATGTTTGGACTGCAAAGTGCATGATTTTTGTGCCCTCGATATTTTTGGGCTTAATGGGCCAAAATTGGAATGATGGGCCAATGGGCCCAAAGGTAAGAACCCTCGGTAGTGATTCTGTTAGTACGTGAAAGGTAGGAATATGCATGAAAAACCTTAAAATAGATAAATTACTGAAATACCTTTAAAAGTGAAAAATTTACAGTTTTACCCCTAGGAGATAAATTACCGAAATACCCATAGGGTTAAATTGACCTAAATGCATGTTTGACTGTTGTTATTTACTGCATGCCATGTTGTTATTATCTGATGCATGGGACTGGGATATTGATGGAGGAAGTACTGAAAGTGGCTTGTCCACGTACTGGAGGCTTTGCCTCAATTTACTGTTAACTGAGCAGCAACGCTGCAACTGTGGAGTGTTGGGCTGGGTGGGTTGAGCTATTCCCCACATGGAGTGTATGGCTGGTACGGGTGGAGTGTAGTGGTTGGTGGGTTGAGTAGTTTCCCCAAATGGGCTTGCATATGTTTACTGATGTTGCATGTATTTTGAAATGGGCCTATGGGCCATACTGTTATCTGAATAAGGGGCTAAGGCCCAGTTTATTGTAATCTGAAAAGGGCTCTGGCCCAGTACCACTGTTACCTGAATGGGCTTAGGCCAAATGGGCTTGAGCTGACTTGGGCTTTGAATGGGTTTTCCTTACACACTGAGTTTCCCCAAACTCACCCCTTCTTTAACCTTGCAGGTGAGTCTTGATGTGGGTGACTTGGAGCCGGAGGGGATTCAGAGTGGCCATGGTGAATACTTTTGGGTTTGAAAAAGAGACTGGTTTTCTTAAGTTATTTTTAATTGCTATTTAATTTTTGGGTTGTAATAGGGCCATTTTAACTTTATTTTCTTCTTTGATTTTTCTGGGATTATATTATTAAAAACAACTTTAAATTGATGAATGCTAATTCAAATGGGCTAGACTTAGGGTGTGATTTCAAAACGATACTTGTTTTTTTTAAAAATAACACGACGTCACGAATATTCGGTTTACCAAAGATAATCACTCAAAGAAATTTCAACTTGTTATAACCAAGTGTGGCAATGGATGTGGGCATGTCTAGAATTGGATCCAGTCGGAGAGCTTGGTACTTAAGCAGCCTTCATGGCTCACCTCCTCTATTATGGATACCTACCTGGTGCCCAGCTCCCATTCACTTGGTTAGTTTGACAAAAGTCGGCTTTTTTTTAAAACACTAAAAAGGGAACACGGGTTTTTGACTTCAAAGTGGCACGCTAGATTCGGCCTTAACGACTGGGCCGGGTTTGGGGTGTTACACTTATTCTGAAGAATGGCTGAGCAAATCGCGTTCAGCTCCACATGTGACGTTTCATCTAACTTTCGTTTATTTGCTAGAAGCTCCTTTAAAAATTTGACTGCGTTCGGTATCTGCGAAAGTGCTTCAATAAATGGTAAGTTAATATGTAATTTCTTTAAAAGTTTAAGGAATTTACCAAATTGTTCGTCTGAGCGGTCTTTCCTTGTCGCATTGGGGTATGGCACATGAGGTTTGTATTCTGTACTTACCGATTTCTGTTCGCTTTGGCCTACCTCATTCTTATCTTTGCTTACCACCGGTTCTGGCCTTGGTTTTGCAACTAACCTTTCCTCATCTTGAATGGAAATTGCGTTGAGTTGCTCCCTTGGGTTAGATTCAGTGTTGCTTGGCAGGCTACCTTGTGGTCGTTCGGAAATCAACTTGGTGAGCTATCCAATCTGAGTTTTGAGCCCCTGGATTGATGCTTGTTGATTTTTGAGTGCCGTCTCGATATTCTGAAAACGAATCTCTGACACTGAGAAGAATTTGGTTAGCATCTCCTCAAGGTTCAGTTTTTTCTCCTACTGGTACGGTGGTTGCTGAAAGCCTAGAGGGGGTGGTGGTTTCTAATTTCCTTGGCCTCTCCATGAAAAATTTGGGTGGTTCCTTTAACCTGCATTGTAAGTATTGCTATAAGGATTGTTTTGAGATCGAGGATTATTACCCATGTAATTTAACTGCTTCTCCATGTTGTGGCCATAAGGTGGGTATTCTGAATTGTTCGATCCACCTCCACTTGCTTCGCATTGCATTACTGGGTGAACCTGTGAAGAACTAAGAAAACCATTAAATTTCTTACTCAAGAGTTCTACCTGATTAGAGAGCATGGTGACCGAATCGACGTTATAAACACCGGCTATTTTCGTTGGCTATATCCTCATGACTTGCCACTGATAGTTATTTAGTGACATCTCTTCTATAAATTCATAGGCATCTTCAGGTGTTTTATTATTGATGGTTCCACCAGCAGCTGCGTTAACCATTTGTCGAGTTGAAGGATTCAGGCCATTATGAAAGGTTTGAACCTGTTGCTAGAGCGGTAACCCATGGTGAGGGCATCTTCGCAAAAGGTCTTTGTATCTTTCCCATGCATCGTAGAGTGTTTCTAAATCCATCTGCACAAAAAAAGAGATACCATTACGTAATTTAGTCATTTTAGTCAGCGAAAAATATTTTAGTAAAAACTTTTCGGTCATTTGTTCCCAAGTAGTAATTGACCCTCGTGGTAACGAGTTCAACCACTGTTTAGCTTTGTTCCTCAACGAAAAGGGAAACAACCGAAGACGTATGACATCATCAGAAACGCCATTGATTTTAAATGTATCGTAGAATTCCAGAAAATTTGCCAAATGAGCATTTGCATCCTCATCCTGCAAACCATCAAACTGAACAAATTGTTGTATCATTTGAATTGTATTAGGTTTCAATTCAAAATTATTTGCGGCAATAGTAGATCTAACTATGCTTGATTCAGTTCCTGTTAAAGAAGGTTTAGTATAATCATACATAGTGCGCGGAGCAGGATTCTGATTTACTGGATTAACAGCAATCGCAGGAGGTATCAGGTTTTCCTAATTTTCATCCATTTGCTTAGTTGTGGTTTGAATACCGTCCTCTTGCTCGTTCTCTGTGTATCTTAAGTTTCGACTTATTTCTTTTTGGTTTCTGCGAACTGTGCGATTGATCTCACTATCAAAAAGTAATGGTCCTGATGGGTTTCTTCTAGTCATAAACTATAAGAACCTGCCAGAAAAAGGGGAAAAAGAATTAGTAATAAAAATTAGAATAAAATTTAAATTGCAGTAAAAGTAAATGGCTAAAGTAATAAAAATCGAGTGTTCCTAATATCTTAGTTCCCCGGCAACAGCGCCAAAAACTTGATACGTGATATTCGTGACAGGTTTTAAATATTTATAATGAATCGTTCTTGAAACTAACTATTCTCACGATGAAGGCAAGTGTACCTATCGAATAGTAGTATAGCTTTAGCAAGACCGGATTATCGAACCCAAAGGAACTAAAAGTACTAGTATTAACTTTCTTTTTATTATCTAGCCTAAAAAATAAAAGGGTTTTTGTTTATCTAACTAATTAATTAAACTAAAAAATCACAGAAAAGAAATTTGGGGAAAATACTTTTTGGAAAATTTGATTGATTAAGACAATACCTAAGGAAAAATCCACCTAGACTTCACTTGTTATTTGACATTGAATCGGACGATTTATTCATTCAACTTGTTCCGTAGAGATCCCTAAGTTATATTATTATCTCTCTCGAGACTAACAATGTCTAACCCTAGATTGAATAATTGAAATCTCTTTCTAATTAACGCCCTAGGGTTGCATTAACTTGATCTATGGATCCCCTTATTAGGTTTCACCCTAATCCGGCAAAATCTTGTCACCTATCTCTAGGCGCGCAACCAACTCCGCTTAATTATGACAAATGTACTCTTAGACATGGTCTATTCTCCTTTGCATAAGAGCTTAACTTGAATCAATATCCTATAATATCAAAACAAGAATTAAGAACACATAATTAAGAACAAGTCAAATATTTATCATACAATTCAGATAATAATAACAAGATCTGTCTTAGGTTTCATTCCCTTTAGGTATTTAGGGGTTTTAGTTCATAACTAAAAAGGTAAACATCTCAAAAGAATAATGAATACAAAACATAAAGAAAAACCTAAAACTCCTGAAGGGAAATTGAGGGGAGATCTTTAGTCTTGATGATGAATCTGGCTTCTGAGATGGATCAATCGGCTCCCTTAAGCAGTTCCCTGATTCCTCCTCTGTGTCCCCCTCTTCTCCTCTTCTAGGGTGTATTTATAGGCTTTGGAATGCCTAAGAGCCCTCAAAAGTGACCTTTTCTGAATAAGACTCTGCTTGGGCTCGACAGGGACACGCCCGTGTGACACGCTTGTGTGCGATTACTTCAGGCTGTGGTCAAGCCTGTTAAATAGGCACGTGCGTGTGGTCTACCCATGTGAGTAGTGCTTCGATTTTGCCAAATTGACACGGTCGTGTGGTCTGCCCATGTGAGGAAGTCCAGGCCATGTTGATTTCGTATGTTGGCCCATTTTCTCTGTTTTTGGCCCGTTTCTCGTTCTTTTCATTCTCCTATGCTCACCTAAGTATGAAACATGAAATTAATGCATTAGGAGTATCGAATTCACCAAATCTAAGGAAAAATCATCCATAAAATGTGCTAAGCATGGTGTTGTAGGCCAATTTTGGCCCGTTTACAATCAAACCCGAGTGGCCCAATAACTCAATTTAACCCAAACTAAATTGAACCCAATACCCACCAAAACTAACAGCCCAAACAACAATAACCCAAACTTAAACCCTAACCCAACTAGCCCAAAAGAAAAAACACAAAACAAATCAGGAAAAAACCCTAACCGCCGCCTCTGTCCCATCATCTCTGTCAACCCCATACCAGCCTCTGCTCCACCGTTCAACCACCACCTGCATAGCAAGCAGAACACGCAACAGCAATAAAAAAAGAAAGGGAAATAGACAGTGTAACAAATGGGCTATAAAAGCCGAATGGAAACTATTGTAAAGGGGATTTTTCTTTTCTTTTATGAATACCAATAGATTAAAACATAAAACAGTAATTTCAGTGATACCAGATAGTGATTCTAGCAAAATCGTAGCATAAGAATCAAGCAACCAAAGATATCGAAGGCCTAAGGTGATCTTAGCCTTTTATTTTTATATTTTTTTTCAAGTCTATTCCTTTATACGTTCTATATACATATAGAATATAAATATAAAGAGAAAAACCTTTAAAAATATATATATAAAAGGAGAAAAAATATAAACTTTTTACCTTTTTTCGATTTCCGGCCACTGTGTACGGTGGCCGACGTAGCGGAGCCCACGGCAGACGGTGACCGGATCTTTGGCCGGAGCCCTTGCCGGCGTAGAGACCTCTGCAAAGAGGAAGAGAGGCTAGAAGTGTTTTTTTTTTAAAAGAAGAGGAGAAATGAAGTTAAAAAAAAAACTCAGCTTTTATAGAAACATAAAACAGCGTTGTTTTGGGCCTGAAGTTCAGACGCCAAAATGGCGTCGTTTCGCCTGGGATCCGCGCCTTAACCCGACCAGCTCCAAGGATCCGCGTGTTTTTTTAGTTTCTGGAATATTTATGCGCGCGGTCCTTCCATTTTTACTTTAATTTGCAATTAAATTCCTTTTAATTCCCAATTTTGGCCCAGCTGATTACTTCGGATTTCAATCTAGTCCCCTTTTTTTAACACGCGTTTTAGAGGGTGGGGGTTATTTCCCATTCTAGGCCCTCTATGTTTTTTGAGATTTTAAATCAGTCCCTTTCTTCTTTGTTTATTTGCAAATTGGCCCTGAACCTTCATTTTAATCTAATTTACTCCCTTTCGTTATTTTCAATATTATATATATTAAACTAACTAAACTAATATATTATTATTGCTATAATTATTCTACTATACCATCTAAATAAATTATTATTGTCACAGTTATTATTTATTTATTCATTATTATTATTATTATCATTGTTATTTACATGATTATTTTTTTTACCTTACCATTACTATTATTACTATCTTTACTTTTATCATTAACATTATTACTATTTATTATTATTATATACATATATATATTTTTTTACCATCGTTATTTGCATACATATATTATTATTTATATTATTATTACTATTTCTTTCATGTCTATTTTTTTATGATACTATTATTATAATCTTATTTTATTATTATCATTCTTATTAATACATTATTATTATTTTACCATATTATTATTTTATATATTCTTGCTGTTATTAACATACTATTATTATTATTATATTTATTAATAATATTATTAGTACTAGTATTGATTTTCACTTAATATTTATGTGTATATACATGTACGTATTTATGTATTGTATTAATAGTTTTTTTTTCATATTATTATCATTTCTAATATATATATCGTATATGTTTATATATATATCATGTATATTTTTTATTTTTTTATTTTTTAATATTATTAGTTATATATTTTTTATACTATTTCATGTATATATTTTTATATTATCCTTATTATTATTATTAATCTTAGTATATGTTTTATTATATATGTATATATCTTTAATATATATATAGGTATATATTTACGTAATATTGTTAATAGGTTTTTTTAACATTATTATTTCCAATATGTATATATTATGTAAATATTTTAATGTTATATTATATATGCATTTTTTATATATTACGTGTATATTCTTTTTAATATTGTATTTTTATATATCATGTATATATTTCGAATACTATATTATATTTTTACATATTATATAATGTATATATTTTTCATATATGTTATGCACATACATTTTTCAATATTTATTTATATATATATTATGTATATACTTTAACATTACTAGTTATATATATTTTTTATTTTATGTATATATTTCAAATACTATATATAGTATATTTCTAACACTATTACTATTTATATATATATTCATTGTTTTTTATTTCGTGTTTGATACTATTATTTCGTTTAATTTCGCATGCATTGTTATTGTTTTTAATATTATTGTCGTATTTATTATGTGTTTCGATGTATTTCTAACTCTTGTCTCCTGTCCATTTTATATCATTTTGTTATTCACTACTTTAAAGACTTTTTTATTCATGTTTTTTTACTAATTTCAATAAATAAGGCAATGAGCCGATTTAACATTAAGTCATTGATTTCATCACTATGTTAGGTGATATTCGTCGGCTCGCGTTAAAAATGGGACATCCTTATAAAAAATCGAAAACTAAAAAATTCTCATTTTTCAATCGGATCACGATTAAATGTCAAATTGAATTAGTATTTTTGAAATCAAGACAACACATGTTTAATAAAGGTACCAATTTTGGGCGTCGCGAGGGTGCTAATACCTTCCTCGCGTGTAACTGACTCCCGAACCCTATTTTTCATTTGCTTTTGACGTAGACCTAAACTTGGCCTTCTTTTTGTTTAAAAAATAAATTTTCTTTTAAAAAGAAAAAAAAAAGAAAAGAGGATTTGTTAGGTGTCTGATCACACCTAGGAAAAAAGATCGGTGGCGACTCCTTTTTTAATAAAATCAAAAGTCAGTTTTCAAATTTTCAATAAATCGCCTCAACTAACGACCAAAGCAAAAATCTTACGTCACTACACATGGGATAGAAATATGTATAAATTACGGTTTATCATGAGACAGTACATGCTGTACCACACAACTTGGCTTATCTCAAAACTAGACCCTTTGAAGTACATGATGGAGTCAAATGCTTTGAATGGAAGAATGGCTCGTTGGCAAATTTTACTTTCTGAGTTTGACATAGTCTATGTGAACCAGAAGGCTATAAAAGGGAGTATAATAGCAGATTTTTTGGCCAGTAGAGCTCTAGAAGATTATGAGCCTTTGAGCTTCGATTTCCCAAATGAAGATCTAATGTATGTTGCAACCACTGAAGAAGACTCTCAAGAAGGTCATCCTTGGAGACTGAATTTTGACGGAGCCTCAAATGCTGTGGGTAACGGAATCGGGGCAGTTCTAGTATCCCCAAACGGAGATCATTATCCATTTACTAGTAAATTGGATTTTGATTGTACAAATAACATGGCGGAGTACAAAGCATGTATCATGGGTATCCGTGCGACCATTGAATGCAAAATCAAGGTGCTAGAAGTATATGGTTAGTGATTTATCAGCTCAAAGACAAATGGGAGACAAGAGACCCTAAGTTGATCAATTACCGAAGGCTGGTGCTAGAGTTAATTGAGGAGTTTAACGGTATCACTTTTTCCTACCTCCAACGAGACGAAAACCAGATGGCTGATGCCTTGGCAACTTTAGCTTCTATGATCAAAGTGAATAAGCAAAAGGATGTGAAGCCTATCCAGATGAGTATCTATGAGACTCCGACTCATTGTTACAACATCGGAGAAGAAGAAGAAAATGACGATCACCCTTGGTATCAGGACATATTGCGATATGTGAGGAATTATGAATACCCAGACCAAGCAACAGAAAATGATAAAAGGACATTGAGAAGGATAGCCAATGATTATGTATTAGATGGAGAGATTCTATATAAAAGAAGGAAGGGTCAGGTGTTGCTAAGGTGTGTGGACGCTGTTGAGGTGAAGCAAATCTTGGAAGAGGTCCATGAGGGTGTTTGCGGAACATATGCTAATGGTTTCACAATAGCCAGACAAATCATGAGATTCAGATATTATTGGTCTACTATGGAAGGGGATTGCATCAGCTATGCCAAAAAGTGCTATAAATGCCAAATTTATGGAGATAAAATTCATTTACCTCCTTCACCTCTTCATGTCATGACTTCTCCATTGCCTTTCTCCATGTAGGGCATGGATGTCATTGGGCTGATCTTGCCGAAAGCATCTAATGGGCATCGATTCATCTTTGTGGTCATCGATTACTTCACTAAGTAGGTAGAGGCCACTTCTTACGCCAACGTCACAAAATTGGCAGTCAGCAAATTCTTAAAGAAAGAGATCATATGTTGATATGGGATGCCTGAGAGGATCATATCAGATAATGCATTAAACTTGAACAACAGCATGATAGCTGAGGTCTGTAGTCAATTCAAGATCGAACACCATAACTCGTCACCATATCGCCCAAAAATGAATGGTGTGGTGGAAGCGGCTAATAAGAACATCAAGAAGATCGTGGGAAAAATGATTGAGACTTATAAAGATTGGCATAACACTACAGCAAAGTTGACTTTTAGCGGCGTTTTTTTAGGCTTTTAGCGATGCTTTTAAGCGCCAATAAAATTACTCGCGGCGTTTTTGCAAGTGCCCAAAAAACGCCTTTATAGATGGCGCCGCTAAATTTTGTGGCGTTTATTTGAAAAAAACGCCGCTAAAGGTCATAAAAATTAAAAAAAATAAAATATTATAAAATATTGTAAAAGTCCTGCAAAATATAAAAAAATTAAAATTCATTATCAAAATATTGAGAAAAAGAATAATCTATGATATAAATACATCCCGCCAAACAAAATACCGCACTTATCATACTACACCAGAAATCTAACAAAATACAAATAGAACAAAATAAGGATGAATGAAAGACATTAATGATATATAAAATCATTGTTTCTAATGCATATGTAGAAATCAAGCCATGGTGTGCACCAAGGATCTGGCTCTCGTAATAGCACTAGGCCTTGATCAAAATGAAACAATGTACCATTTAGAATTATACTTTTGAATCATCTTTTGCATCAAGTGATTTATATGAATTATGATTACCACATCCACAATGTTTGGAATGGAAACGGATTCTAAACATATCAATGTTGGATAGGATTAGATGATACCTTCTCCAGAAAGCAAAGTGCAGATAGACCAGCCGTTTGATTGAAAGAGATGTCCACCGGTATGTCATTCACAGTGCATTTCACTATTTTAACCTGAAATCAAATTCCAAAATAACCGAAATGAGATCAAGATGATTTTAAGCTATATTTGCTGCTTACGTACATATACTAATATGCAATAAATACCATTTAACTGCACGGGAACAACGACAAAGATGCAACTGAAAATTTAATATCAGCATAATAGCACAAATAGAAGTTGTTGCCAAGTGTCCAACAGCATATGACTTATGTGGTTTTATTCAATATCAGTTAAGCGCCTAGTCGTTTGCTACCCTAATTTCTGTTATCTACATTACAGGAACGCCTTTTAAATTTTTACACGTGACAGAAAGTTATAAAGGGTGCTACCTTAATCAATTAGCATTGGGATGCAGTTTCGATGTTATGTCCAATAAAAGCGAAGTTAAGGAAAGAAATAAATCAGATGAAAAACACAATCCTTTAGATGTACTTGATGACAGCTGCCATTATCTAGTTCATACACATGAAACGATATCAAGCTCATAAATGGAATATACTACATAAGTTTTAGATCCAAGGCATGGGGTCATCTCTTACGTTAACTTGCTAACCTATGACGAGCAATCCTACATATCTCATTCTTAAATTTCTCATACCTCTGGGCATCTTTCAAACTTGGCAGCAACTAAACAGCCATGGGACAGAAAAGAAAAATGATAAGTGCCAAATTCAAGAAAGATGCAAAGTAACAAAGTGGAAGTTAACTATATCTTTAATTGAATCACAAGGTATCACAAAAAAAAAAAAAGAATAGAATCAATCAGAAAGAGTTATACCTGTGCACGAATATATTGAACATCCTGTACTAGAACCTCAGAGTTCTGCTGGTTATCTTGTAAGATATTGCAGATATATCTTGCCAAATTTTCCTCCATATTTTGATGACTAAGAGCACTGAGCATTTATATACTTTTAACACAATGGAAGGGAAGCAATTAGTGAGAGAGAGCAGTATCTGATACACTGTACTTGGTGAACCGACAAGTTTTAGGAATCCAAAAACAATGCAATAAAAAGAAAATATTCTCTTGAAAAAACAAACAAATGATAAATAAGTAAAATTTAAAACAACATAATTGTGATTGATGCACATCAAATCAGAAAAAAAAAAGAAAAAAGGGCGATAGATTTCGGAGTTAAAGTAAATTCATAATGGCCTGTGAAGTATGAAGAGACAAACATATATGTAGAAAGCTTAACCAGAGAGAGAAAGAGAAAGGTTTAACTTACAAAGAAGTAGTTGGGGTCCAAGAATGGGTGCTTGAAACTCCATAACAAGGTGAGATAGGTAAAGAAGAAGAAGAAGAAGAAGAAGAAGAAGAAGAAGACCTAATAAGCTGGTGACACCCACATATACACACCACCTCCTTTGCTTTTATCTAAGCAACTTTTCTCAGTTTTTTTTTCCTCTTTACTATTTCAAGTTTCCATCTTTAAAAGAAATAAAGAAAGAGAGAGAGAGGAACTTCAACAATCCCCCACCCTCTCTCTTGACTTTAATTATTTATTCTTCTTTTCATCCAAACTTTTTTTGCAGCTATCCCTCAATACAAGATTTTGCTTAAAAGAAACTCACTCCCCCTCACTTTTATTTATATATATATAAATAAAGCTTTATTGCACTCACTGCAATTACAGGCAGATGATTAATACTTCCTCAAAGCCATGATTAAGATCCCTGCCTTCAATCCCAAGACTTTCAGCAAAGGTCTGAGGAGAGAAATGATAACACCATGCTCTTTTAGCTGCCTCTCATCTCCACATGTTCAAAGCCCCTTTATATATATATCTATTGCTCCTATTGTTATCTTCTATTTATAAATTCAGCATTAATACAGTGTCCCAAAATATTATAATTTTCTACAAACATTTCCACTGGAATATATCATATATGCTTTCAAATCAATATCTCCATCAAGGTTTCACAAGCAGAGTATATAAATGCTCAGTGCTCCTGCATATGAAAACCCAGCAGAGTATATAAAAAGGAAAGTTACAAAGTATTGCAGATAGCAGCAGAGAAATGCATTCATTCATATTTCTATCAATCAACACTAAACAAATTTCAAAATTATCAATAGAAATTTAATAGCATTAGCTCTCTACCACAAAGCAATTGCATACCTTCACATAGATAAATTAAAAACCAACCCTCCAAAAATTATCATTGAACAGCTTCAGCAAGAACACCATGTATAAAACCTGCATGAGTAGGGATATAACAGGCCATCCAGACCATCGAAGGCAAAAAAGAAAAATGGAACCTATGATCAAGTTCATCAAAGAAAGGACAATAGTTGTAGAACATAAAGACTGCTAGAAGGCAGAGGTGGCTGTAAGAAAATGAGAATCAGTAACCAAAAAGGCAGAACAAAGAGGCCTACAGTAAGATCTAGCTTCCAACCCTAAATCTATGAACAATGGAAAAAAAAAAGAACATTACTTTCTTTCCTGAAAAATTAAAATCAGAGATCATGAGAAACTAAAATTAAGAAGAAAAAAGACCATAAAATATTCTTAGTCAGACAGCTTAGAATTAAATATATTAAATAGATATTGATCTTCCTTGTTTCTTTCAAATTCTTTTCTCTCATCCCTTAAACATACTCATCAATTATCCCAAAATTAAACGATAGAAAAAACCTAAAGCAGGAACCCTTAAGTTCCCGATCATGTAATGGAGCCTTCTTTCAGTGGACGGTTGCTTAAATTTCAAAAGAGATTCAAGCATCATTATAGACCAAAACAAGAACATTGACGAAGCAAACAAATAAATTTAAAAAAGAAGAAGAAATACTAACCTCAAGCGCTTTCGGACGGTGGAGCAAGAGCAATAGAGCAAGAGTTTTATTTTGGGGGAAAACTTGGGAAAAGGGCAAGCCACTGACTTTACGTATAGAAACACTTATGAATCTTAAGAAAATCTCATATAGAAACAGCTTAAAGGAATGAAATAGCAGAAATAACGTAACATAAATTCCTACAATGGAAATTGACAAACAGAAAAGAATGAAAAATAAAAGAAAAAGGAAAACATTTTGAATCGTTGTGTAGAGTTGGAGGAATGTCAAATTTTGGGAGATTAGAGGCGGGATCTGTAAAATCAATTGAAACGGTGCGTGGTGGGAACAATTGAAACGGTGAGTTTTGAATTAGTAATTCATCAACAGTTTATGTATTTTAGTTTCGAAAACTTTGAAAGGCCATAACTTTTCGCTCGGTTGTCTAATTGAGATAATTTTTTTTTTGATTTCGAATAAATTTTCGAGACCTACGCGTTGACAAACAGCCGAAGGCGGTTTGCCGCACTTTTTGTTGAAAAAGATTCTTTTTTGCCTCTAAATTTTGATATTTTCGGTTTAAAATTCAATTTTAAAACATTCAAATCATTATTTTCCTTATTTGAAGTAAACACCAGATTTTTTTTACAGAATTATTGTATTATTTTTTTAATTTGACACGTGTATGGAATAGGTCTAATAAATCATTAGAGCGTAACGTAATATAATTAAGATAATAATAATACTCCTATAATATAGCAATGAGTTAATTTAGCTTAGTTGGTTAAGTTTGCTTACTCTTTATCTTAGTACTTGGGTTCAAATCTCGTTATTAGCAATTTTGAATCTTTTTTGTACCCCTCCATACCTTGCTCTTTTTTGTACTTGCATTTATTATTTTTAATCAATTAACTCTTCAATATTACATTAATATATATTATTAGTACAATAATATAGACGGATTGACAATTTGAGCTACATATTACAGTAATACATTAACATTAATATACAGGCACATAATGCATTAATATATATTATTAGTACAATAGTATAGAAGAATTCACAATTGATATACGGGCACATACATAATTTGAGCTACAATATTATGAATATTAAATCGCTAAAGCTAAAATTTTAGAATTGTTGTATAAATTTTTAAAATTTAATAAGTGTAAAGGATAGGTGCAATAAATTATACATAATACAAGATTTGTGTTTTTAAGATATTATTAGAATAAAAAAAATATATCTTATACAAAAATAATGACGGTCCTAAAATATACAAAAATATTGCACACAATTCATTCCTTGTTTCACTGTAATAATCTTACAATGGTATTTCTATATATTCATTTTTTTTTTTTGCACTTCAATTTTGTTTTCCTCTATTGTTTCATGTTCACTTGAATGTGTACATTTGTCCACTTCTCAATTGTTTTGTACACTGAAAGTTTATCTATTATCTCTTAAATAATTTAAACTATAATCATAAGTTTAATATATTCAAATTAAGATTATCTCTTTTACAATTATATAAGAAATCATTTAATATATAAATTAAAAAATATTAATTAATCTAAAACCTAAACCTCTTAACCTCTATCCCATAAACACTAAACTCTAAACCCTTAACCTTAACCCCAAACCCTTGCACATTAAACTCCAACCCTAACCCCTAAACACTAAATCATAATCCCTAAACCCATAATTCATCATAAACCTTCAAATACTAGTTAACTCCTAAACCTTAAACCCTAAACCATATATCTTAAACCATAGTTAACTCATAAACCTTAAACCCTAAACCATATATCTTAAACCATAAACCATAAACTATAATAATAATTAATTCGATATTTTAAATTCAATACCATCTCTTTTACGATTATATAAGAAAATATTTAATATATTGTATAACCATAAATTTTAATAATTATTATTTTAGGGGTTATAGATTAGTATTTATGATTTTTTTGGGTTTAGGGGTTATATGACTTTTAGCGGCGTTTTTCCAAAAGCCCCGCTAATGCTCTGGTTTTTAGCGGCGTTTTTTACTAAAACGCCACTATTGCTCTGTTTTTAGTGGCGTTTTTGGTAAAATGCCGCTATTGCTCTATTTTTAGTGGCGTTTTTGGTAAAACGCCGCTATTGCTCTGTTTTTAGTGGCGTTTTTGGTAAAACGCCGCTATTGCTATGTGTTTTACAATTTTTGCGGCGTTTTTTGATAAAACGCCGCTAAAGCCCTATTTTCCTATAGTGTAAGAAATTACCATTCGCCCTCTACGCCTACCGAACGTCAGTTAAAACCTCTACCGGGGCAACACTTTTCTATTTGGTTTATGGAATGGAGGCGATTCTGCCTATTGAGGTTGAAATTCCCTCTCTATGAGTACTGTCAAAACTAAAGTTAGATGAAGCAGAATGGATCTAGTCTCGATACGATCAGCTAAACTTAATTGAAGAAAAGAGGTTGAAAGCTATTTGCCATGGTCAAATGTACCAAAAGCGAATGATGCGGGCTTATAACAAGAAGGTTCGACTTAGAGAATTCAATGAAGGAGACCTTGTTTTGAAAAAGATCTTCCCCATACAAAAAGACTTCAGACGAAAATGGATGCTAAATTGGGAGGGGCCTTATGTGGTGAAGAAGGCCTTCTCTGGAGGAGATCTGATCTTGACCGAAATGAATGGCAAAAGCCTACCTAATCCTGTGAATTCAGATTCGGTCAAGAGGTATTTTACCTAAAAAAAAAGGGAGAGGCCAAGGCGAAAACCCGCAAAAGCGCGCTTTGAGACCAAAGAGGTTTTGAGTTGAAAACCCAGGAATAGGCAATTCAAATTTTGACCAAAGATGGGGTATGCGGTAGTCTTGTCTTCTTTGAATTAACAAGAAGGAGGGACGTTACATCTTGGGGCATCGACAAAATACTTCTAGATCTTCTAGACACATAGCAAGTTTAAAAGGTTCTCGAGAGGTTTTGTGCAGAGAAGCTCATGCTGTGATATCTGGGGCACCTATTTTTATCTTATTCATTTTTTATTTTCGCTAAATGCGTTATCTTGATTAATTTATCATCATTTTGTACCTTAACAAATTTGCTATCATTTTGAGCTTTGCTCTTAATAAAATTTCGTCTTATCCATTGTCATAATCTTTTTCAAGCATTTTTCATTGAAATAACGATTAATGGACTAGTAATATTCAAACAAAAGGATTTTTGAATATTACTCTGAAAAGTTTTTTAAAATAGTACGGGGACCTAAAGTGGGACCGTTGGTGAAAACTATCCGAAGTCAAGGATTGGGATTATTTGAGAAAAGAATAGTTTAAATTGTGACTATTTCTTTAGGTTCTCTATCAAGAATACTAGCCGAACAAGAAAACAGGGTATTACGTCAGCGATGCAATCTTGATGAACAACAAACAACGACAACCCAAATATTAAAAAAGGGGATCATTCTCATGACATTCTGCATTCATGCAAATATCATATATACACATCTAGTTAGGAGCATTTGATTCGTTCTGATCGTGACATCCTAATCATTTGGCATAAACATCGGCCCATGAAATCAATTCTAAATGTCATGTTCCCCAGAGGACAGTAACAAGATCGATGAATCCATAAATCCCATACTCCTAAAGTTGCAGTGGGATGGCTTGAAGTGGTAATGATGAATCTTATCTCCTTGAAGTTGTAGTGGAGCAGATTGAATCCACTAAACCTTATCTCTCTGAAGTAGTAGTGGAGCATATTGAAGTTGAAGATCTTGTCTCCTTAAAGTTGCAGTGGAGTAGATCAAATATGACAAGTCTTATCTCCTTGAAGTTGCAATGGAGCAGACTGAAGATAGCAGATCTTATTTCACTGAAGTTGTAGGGGGAACAGATTGAAGCTATAATAACATATCTTATCTCTCTGAAGTTGCAGTAGAGTAGATCATAGCAAACTTTATCTCCCTGAAGTTGCAGTGGGGCCGACTGAAGATAACAAATCTTATTTCCCTGAAGTTGCAGTGGAATAGATTGAAGCTATAAATTACAGATCTTATCTCTATGAAGTTACAGTAGAGCAGATCATAGCAAACCTTATCTTCCTGAAGTAGTAGTGAAATAGACTGAAGATAGTGGATCTTATTTCCCTGAAGTTGCAGTGGAACAGGTCAAAGCTACAAGTTACAAGTCCTATACCTCTGAAGTTGTAGTAGGTCAGATCAAATATTGCAAATCTTATCTCACTGAAGTTACAGTGGGTTAGAATGAGGCTATTTGGAGAAAAATGAGCACCAAGAAGTCGAAACTCAGCAGGTTCAGGCAAAATTAGCTCTTTTATGGTCTTTTCTCTATTCCCGTTGCACGACAATGAGCAAATAGAGGCAGCTGTAATGGGCCTATTTTTCCCGAGGCTAAACCAATAACCCAAAAATAAAAATAAAACCATAACAAGTTAAGAGTTTGAGTCCAATTACAAAAAAAGCCCGAATGTAAAACATATCAGACCCAAATTTACAACCCAAATATAAAGCCCATATTTTGTAGGCCTAAAACTAAAAAAGCTTTCCCCAAAGAATAGCTCGAAACCTAAACTCATTCAATCAAAAGAAACCCTAGGAGCCGTTTCCCCCTTTCGTGCGCCTCGAGTGCACCGTACCCCCTCCATGTGCCCCCTCGGTGCATACATCGCCCGAGGGTCATTTCCTTTATCAACCTTACACCAAAGTGTCATGTTTTCGCCCTCGTTGACCTCCTCCCTGACCTGTAAACACGCAAAATAGATAATGTATTTGTAATATTCTCGGCTATAAAATAGCAAAAAACCAAAAATGTATTAGCCACACGATTTGAAGCAATCAAAAGCAGAAAGGTTGATATCGATTTTTTTTCTTCATTTTTCGTTTCATTTTTTTAGTTTATTTTTATTATTATGTTTTATTTACAAATCTATTTTAAAAGTGGGAACAACTAAACAAAAGAAAAGAGAAGAGGATCTCACCGGAATCATCCGTGGCTATGTCGCCGGAGGTCTCCTCTCCGTCGTCGGGATCGGATCGAATGGGGAAGGGAGAGACTCTTTTCTTTCGCGCTTTTTGGGTTGAGAAGGCATGGCTTTCGTGAGTGTCCTAAACAAGGGCTAGAAAGCCCGTCTCGCACCTCCCCAACCACCGCCCATGGTGGCGCCGTGATGACAGTGGCGATGATAGGTTTCAAAACCCTAGCCGAAAAGAGAAATGGGGAAAAGAGGGTGTTCTGATTTTTTTAAAAGAAAAGAAAAGGAAGCAGATGAAA
Source organism: Gossypium hirsutum (assembly GCF_007990345.1). NCBI lineage: Eukaryota > Viridiplantae > Streptophyta > Magnoliopsida > Malvales > Malvaceae > Gossypium > Gossypium hirsutum. The sequence continues at coordinate 101,133,590 of NC_053436.1, read as the reverse complement.
AAAATAAAATTTTTAACTTAAAATAGTAAGGCAAAACGGTGTCGTTTTGCACCTAGGACATTAACGCTGAAACGGCGTCGTTTCTGGTACACCCGCGCGCGACCCGACCCGCTCCAAGGGGGATCTGCGTGTTTTTCCCTTTTGGGATATTTATCCCTTTGGTCCCTCTACCTTCACAGTGCGCTGCAATTCTCCCAGTACTTACCTTTTTTGTTTTTTTTTTAATTTCGGCCACATATCTGTGTACTGTAATGACCCAAAATTCACGGGCACTGGAAAAGTGAGTTATAGGGCTTCCGTGTTAGCGAAATAAGTTCGAAAATAATTATTAGAAATATCTATGAGTTTAGTAGCGTGTCTAATTAGGTTTTAATTAAGTGAATTTAGCTTAATTTATAGTAATTAGTAAAAAGAACTAAATTGAATAAGGGGTAAAAGTTTAATTCTAAAGTAATAGAAAATAAAAAGGATTAAAATGGTAATTAAACCATTTACAAAACATGAGGCGGTGTTAAAAAAATCTAAGATTTTATTATTATTATTATTAATTATTAGTATGGTTTTATATTAAATTATTATTATTAGTATTTTTAAATTAAGTTAAAGATATTTATTAATTAAATAATTAATTTATGAGATTTTTGTTTGACAAACAAATTGAATAATGACAATTGTAATAAAAATATTGGTACATTTGTAATAAATAGATATATGTACACTTGTAATAAAATAATTAATTTACTTAATATTAAAGTAAAAGATATTTGTTAATTAAATTATTAAATTTTTGTGCAAAAAATAATAAAATAAAATAAATGGTGACAAATGTATGGTATTGATGGTGTACACTTGTGCGTATATAATTAAATACTTAATAGATATTTAACATAAATATATTATAATATATGTTAATTAAATAAACAAAGTAAATAAAAGAATAAAAGAATGAAATAAAAAGAAACAAAGAAAAGAAAGAACAAAGACATTCGAAACAGAGCAGGAAGAAAAGGGGAAAGAAAAGAAAAAGGAAAAATTAAAAGTTTAAGGTTTAAAGCTTTGATTGGTAAGTCATTTAAGTCCTTTCTATTTAATTTTGATGTTTTAGAAGCTTTAAAACAAGATTTTGATGAAATTAAGTTGATTGTTCAAGAGTTCATGTGTTTTCAAGTAGGGTTCATGTTGGACAAATTATGGAATTAGGATTTTAATTGAATGAATTTTAAGCTAGAATTGATTAAAGGATTAAATTGTAAACAAGACTATAAGTTTTGTGTTGTAGGGAATAAATTGAAAGAAGTTTTAAATTAGGGTTTTGTTATGAACATTAGATAGTTAAGTAGAATATGGAAGGAAATTGAATAGAAATAAAATATGAATTGAGTTAGAAAAGTAAATGAGTTATTTAGGATTTAATTGGAATTATGGTATAAATTTGATAGAAATTCAGTTATTATTTTTAATTAATGCTGTAATTAATAGTGTAAATTATTATTATTTTTGTAGCTAGTAAAGAACCCGAGACATTAGCACAAAAAGGAAAGGAGAAAGTTATCGAGGAGTAATCGCGAAATTCGGGTTTGTATTACTATAATTCAAGTTATTTATTATTAAGTATTAATTTTAAATTTATTTATTTTATAGTAAGAAAATATTGAGGTAAGTAATTTTATTGAATTGAATTTAGAAAATTGAATTGAATGAGAAATACGTGTTAGTATTACTTTAATTTGAATTTAATTAATATTAGTATTAAATTGTATGAAATTAAATTGAATTGAGATTTATATGAGAATCGAATACCCTATTAACTAGTCGGGCTGAGTCGGATATAGTTGGCATGCCATAGGATTAGAAGTGTTCAGGGATGCTTCGACCTCGAGTAGATGAGACACTGGGTGTCACTATATTTCTTCGGATAGATTTGATGAGGTACTGGGTACCAACTTTACTTCGGCTAAGCCGATGAGACACTGGGTGTCAACTATTACTTCGAATTATTTGATAAGGCACTGGGTGCCATATTAGTGTGTTTGGCTGGATCCTTGTATCCGCCAAAGTCCGAGTTACGTTAATAGAATGAAAAATTGAAATGTGAATTCAAGGCATTGAAATGAGAAAAAGAAATTGAATTATGAATAGAAATTGGAATTGTGATAGAAAGAGAAAAGTATGAGCTAAATGTTCATAAGTGGTTTAAATTCAAGTTTGTGAAAAATACATTGATTGCCGAATAATTAAATTGAATTGTTATTATGAAATGATGAAAATAAAAATAAAAATAAAGTATGAATTAGTATTTAAGAAATTAATTGTTATGTATTTTAATATTTATGTTTTATTATTGATGATATATTTTGAATTATGGTAATACCACTGAGTATATCCATACTCAGCATACGGTTGTTTCCGTGCGTAGGTTAGTAGAAGTTAATTGTCTTGGCTCAGCATCCAGAACATTCCTAACTCCAACACAAACTTGGTGATGTATTTTTCTTTTGGAAAAAGGTGGCATGTACATAGGTGTTGTGTGATCATTAGAATATATATATTATTTTGGTTGTGAATGATGAATTATAAGGTTTAGATGCTTAAATGAAATGGTAAGAAAGGTATATGATATTTTGACACATGAACATTAAGTTGTTAAATGAATGAAGTTTTCAATCAATTTTGAATGATGCTATGATAGTTATTTAAGTTCAAATTATGTTAATAATATAAATATTAGTTAAGTGAATTTGAAAGAAATTGGTATTGGTTGTTTTTCTTTTGTTTGAAATTGCAGGGGATTTTAGGTAAAAATAAGCAGAAATATTGTCGAAATTTTTATAAAAAAAATTAAAATTAAAATTCAAAAAATTCAAAAAATTTTCCAGAATACTCGAACAAGTCCCGTTCTACTTTTAATACGTGTTTTGGGATTCGAGAGTCCAATATAGGAACTTAATTATTAAATTATACTATGAAAGGTACATTAATTGTAAATTATTCGTAAGTTGTCTAATATGTCCGGTAATACCTCGTAACCCCGTTTCGGCGACAGTTTGGAGTTAGGGGGTGTTACATGTACAATTCAATTTAGTCCTAGGCACGCTGAGCCCACAGGGAAAGGAAGCGTGTCCAAATGTTGGGCTATTTTCCAAATTGGTCCCCATTAATTTAAGCGTGCTTTATTTTGACCTTTGTAGCTTCTTTATTTATTTACGATTCATGTCTTCAAATTTTTATTCAATTTCAACCTAGTCCTAGCCCATTTAATTAATTTATTTATTTATTATCTCAACTTTTTAGGAACTGTTTCCTTATTATTTATTTTAAGTTTGTTTATCTTACATTATTTATATTGAACCATTTTATTATTAGCTATTTTAATCCTTTTTACGTCTTATGTACTTTAAGATATTACAGATTTTAAATATTTTACATATATTATTCATTTTAACTATTATACATATTACTTATTTTAAAATATTTTTATACGTTATTCATTTTAAACTATTATATATGTATTATCCATTTTAAATTTCTTTTCATACGTTATCTAGTTACACTATTTTATATGTAAACTTTTTAAAATTCTTTTATTATTTATCGGGAACCTTTTGTTATTATTAATTTTAAAATTTCATAAGCCATTTATTTTAAACTTTTATATGTATATTATTTATTTTGGATTTTTTTTATTTAAATTGTTTTTGTACATTATTTGTTTTAAATTTCTCTTTTACACATAGTTTATTTTAAGCTCTTATATATTCTGCTAAAGGGTCCTTTTTATTTTATTTTGTATATTATTTATTTTAATTTATTTAACATATTATTTATTTGAAATTTACTTTATATATTATTTTATTTCAAATTGTTTATATTTTGTTTATGTTAAATCTTTTTCACATGTCATTCATTTTGAACCATTCTTTGGTATTATGTATTTTGAATCTTAATTATTTCATTTGATATCTATTTTGAACTTTTATCCTATGTGCTTCAAGTCTCTTTTATATTATTTTACTTCATTTGTCTTTGATTATTGATTGGTATGAAAAATAATATACATTGTGAATACTGCTATTACATGTACTTGAACTTATTTATTGGCATTTTCATATTGTGACATTCATTAACATTGCAACTAATTTGTGTTGCGTCATTACATGCTCTATGTTATATTTTTTGTTTTATCTAGTTCAAATCATACCGTATATCACGCTCCAACGTATTTGCCTTGCTCGAAACAAAATGAACATTCATCATCAAGTGCTATACTTATTATCATTCAAAAAATAAAATTTCAAGACGAGGCAATATTTCGCACTTTGGGGATTCAAGAAATCGTACCCTAACTTATGGGGTTTCGATTTTCTTGTTAAACCTAAAAAGCCAAATATCCTTTTAGATTTCAAAATACACAAATTTTCGATAAAGATTAAAGGCGAGCTTGTTCACGAAGATTTAAACGTCGCATCCTAACTTACGGGATGTGGCACTATATTATCTCAGAACCAGTAAGCCTTTGATTCTCGTTTCAACGTAATTCAAGCGTTTTACAATTAGCATTCATAAAGAGGGATCGTATTTTAAAATTTATTTTAAAATCTTTTCAACTTTCGACATTAAGACGTTAATTAATCGATTAGGTACCAATTTTGGGCGTGACGAGGGTGCTAACCCTTCCTCGCACATAACCGACTCCCAAACTCGTCTTCTCAATTTTCGTAGACCAAAATAATTTGTTTTAATAAATCGAAATATTTTATTTAAAACGAGCAAATTTCTAGGTGATCCGATCACACCCAAATAAAAAGGATTGGTGGCGACTCCATTTTCGTTTTTTTTAAATAATAATCGACCCAATTTTTAAAAAAAAAATGGTTTCAAAAGTTGACTACGCCATTTATTTTAATTAAAATAGCCTTTGCAAGCCTTATATATTGGTGGAAAATGGGGACCAACTAACATTCTATGTTATTCTGTGTATCCAAGTCTGATATATGTTTAGTATATGTTTGGAATTTTGCTTTTTTATTAAACATATAGAAAACATATTCGTAAAAATAGTAATTAATATGAAAAATCAATTGTTTTCTTTTCTATGCTAGGTTGCTAGATTTTTTTTTATTTAGAAAAAGTCATATTGAAAAATAAAAATAAGAATAAAAAAGAGAGCACGTAAACTAAAGTCATTAGACTTACCCAATACTCCTAATCCTAACTCCCCACTTTATCTTCCAAAACAGGTAATTTCTCAGCATTAACAATATTAGCAATAACAAAAGAATAGACAGTACAATCCGTGTAATTTGCTCTCAACAAAGTTTTCCTTATCAAGACATAAACAATTTTATTAACGTTTCTACGAATCCAACATAACATAAAAGATTGAAAATCTGAGGCAATAGAAACATAGTCATTTATTAATGTTACAGGCCAATTTTAGCCTACCATTATACAAGGGGCCGTTTACAACAAAAACCCACCAGACCCATTACACTAAACCCACACATTAGAACCCAAACCCCATTTACATTAAATCAAACCCAAATACAACTAACCCTACCCAAACCTTAGCCCAACTACCCAAGACCCAACACAGCAGACCCAATCCCAGAAGCCCAAATCCCACCAAACCCTAGCCACCTATCCCCTTCCCACTTGCGACGAACTTACCCACCTACCCTCTGCGCCCCCTTGCCCCTGATTAACCGGCTACTTACCCTCTGACAGCACCACTCCCTGCACCACCGATCACCTCCACTGTTTGTGCCCATCTCCTGCAAATAGAATACAATAGAAGTAGTAATATTAAAAAATAAAGGTAGAAGGGTTATAAATACCCGAATGAAAAAATTGTAAGGGGTTCGGATTTTAAAATCAGAAAAAGAAGCATTCGACGGTTTCAAAAACACAAAAGAAATAAGAAAAATCATCAAAATCCAGAATCAAAATAGCAGTCCATTGAGCATTTAGATTCAATAACAACGTTCAAAGCAAACGAAATATCAAAGATCAACAAATCAGAAGCTAAAAAGACCAAAAGGTGATTTTTTTTTATATTTCTATTTCGTTTTAAAACCTATTTTAATCACCTATACATATTAAAATACAATAAAATAATAAGATAAACAAGCGAAAAAAAAATAAAAAATTTGAAATTTTACCTTTCTGGCCACCGTGTACGGTGGCCGGCGCCGGAGCCGGCGAAGGTCCGGTGACGGACCGGTGACTGGCCCCCTGGCCGGATTCCCTCCCTTCTTTCTCCCCTCTCTTTTTTTCTTTTTTTTTTCTCTTCTGCTGTAACAAATGATTTTTTTTAAAAAAATTAACTTTTATAGGGGACCAAAACGGTGCGTTTTGGTCCCCCCCATTAAATAAAAACGGCACCGTTTATGTCATTTATTTATCTTTATTTTATGTCAATTTGCTTTACGTTTAAACGAAAATCTTTTTCTAATTAATTTTCAATAAGCGAGGCAACGTACCGATTTAACATTTAAGTCATCGATTTCATCGCTATGTTGGGTGAATATCAATTGACTCGTGTTAAAACGGTATATCCTTCTCAAAAATCAAAAAATTGAAAATTCTCGTGTTTCAATCGGATCACGATTAAATCTTACATTGAACTCGTATTTTTGAAAATCAAGACAATACGTGTTTATAAGATACCAATTTTGGGCGTCGCGAGGGTGCTAATACCTTTCTCGCGCTTAACCGACTCCCGAACCCTAATTCTTCTCTGACTTTTAACGTAGACCTAAACTCGGCCTTCTTTTTGTTTTAAAAAAGGAATCTAATAGGTGTCCGATCACACCTAAGAAAAAGGATCGGTGGCGACTCCCTGTTTATTTTAAAATCAAATTTCAGTTTTCAAGTTTTCAATAGATCACCACAACTAGCGACCAAGCTAAAAATTTTTACATCGTTACAGCTGGCGACTCCGCTAGGGAACCGCATTTTTTAGAGTCGAGTCGAATTAAACGTGTGTTGTCAAAATTTTCAAAATTCCTTGTTCAAATTAATATTTAGTCGTGATCCTAAAATTGTGTTTTTGAAAAATCATGCATTTGCATCGTGTTGTATATATTCTTCTAACTTGTTTTGTCCGGTTGTTTTAAAGCTTTAAATTCTTATTGTTTTAGTTTTGGTTTAGTTTTTAAATAAAATGTAAAGATTTGTGAGTTTCTCCCCACACACCGTGCACGTGCATTCTTGCATAACATGAGCTCTATACCCGGGCTCCGTTCATTTAAGTGAAAGTAAACGCTATGCTTTCGTGAGTTAACTCGTCCCTCCGCACAGGCTAGTGACTACTTTCGGGTTACATATGACTTGTGCTTTCGTGAGTTAACTTGTCCCTCCGCATAGGCATAAGTAAATGTAATCCCTCGAATTGAACTCGTGAGCCTGTGATAGGCTATGACCGAGGTTTCGTACTAATCTTAGTAGATGACAGTATGGACAATTCGAGTACCTATCTAGAACCGAAACTGCATATAGTGAACCGTACGAGCCACCTAACTAGAGCCATGCCGAACCTCCGTCCATTAATGGTCACCAAAATAAGTACACGGGAGAAATGCCTCTTGTCTTTCATTTTCTTTACATTTACACTGTTTATGCAAAGAAACGGAATCGGGTAGCTTACTTTGTTTCTCAATTTATAATTGTTGTGGTTACTAACCAAGTTTGTTTGTTTTTATTCTTATTTTACATCATGCATTATAGGCATCATATTAGGAAGGTGTTGACTAGAGATATGGTTGCCAAAAAATGGGTTTCTAATGGAAGAGTTAATTATACAAACAACCGAGAAGAATGTCGTGGTTCGGGACTGGTCTCTAAAAACTCAGAAGGAAAAAGGGGAAAGTCTAGTGGAGGGATGTATTGCCAATCTGCCCGAGCACGTAACTGTGAATGTTCTCCAAAATAACCTTAAAAATTTGGTTCGGGTTTGGAATTAGTGGGACTCGGACACTAGGGGTATCTTCACCGAGAGATATGGAGACATAGCCAATTTGATTGCTGTCAACGTAGACGAACGATTGATCCAAGCCATGGTCAGATTTTGGGATCCGGCTTACCAATGTTTTACCTTTAATCGAGAAGATATGACTCCGACTATAGAAGAGTACGTTGCTTTGCTTCGTGTTGAAAATGCACAATTCTATAAAGTATATGTGAAGGAGCCTAAGCCGATGACCTTCAAAAAAAATTTAATGAGATTGACAGACATGACTGACGCATGGGCCAAAAAACAGATAAAGAAGAAGAATGAAACCATTTGCATCCTATGGTCTTCCCTACGAGATTTGGTTCTGAACCATCCCGACATGTTGAAAAGAGTAAATCTATTTGCTTTGGCCATTTACGGTTTGATCATCTTCCCAAAAGTCCTCAGACACATATAAGTTGCGGTGGTGGATTTCTTTGAAAAATTAAAATAAGGAATCAACCCTATCCCGACTATCCTAGCCGAGACCTTCAGACCCTTAAACAGTTGTAGGAAAATAGGGAAATGACGCTTTATCGGATGAGCACAGTTACTAAATGTTTGGATTTTGAGCCATTTCTGGAAAGTAGAGCGCACACCGTACCACATGTTTTCAAAAACTTTCACTCCATTGGAAGCCTATATTGAGAGAGAATGGCCAAAGGATGTCACTGAAGAACATTGGGTTTCAGTTTTTCAGAACCTTTGAGCTGAGGATATAACGTGGAGAGCACCGTGGATACGCCCTTCGGTTCTGCTATACAAGGTTGGAGATCAAGATTGGGTACCACTACTCGGGTTATGGGGAGGAGTTGGATATGCCCCGCTATTAGTCCAAAGGCAATTTTCTTCGCGACAATTCATACCCGCCAATGGAGGATTGGCACAATCAGAGTTCGCTTTCGCGGGTGAAGGGTATATGAAGAGGGTCCGAGACACTGCAAAGTCTTGGAAGAAAGTTCATCTCATGGAATTAGCCCTATATGCTGATTCCCTCACCCAAGATTACGGCATATGGAGAAAATAATAGTTGAATAGTCAGTAAATCTCGCCAACGAACTACACCTTCCAGAATCCTTTCTCGGAGGAAATGTCGTCTGAGCTAGAAATGACAAGACAAGAATTTGAACGAGAAAAGGCCAAGATGTCTCGGGACCTTAGTGCTCTTCAAGAGGAAAACTACCAATTGAAGATCGACGTTCAGATTGAAAGATCCAGAACTGAGGAAGTGCAAAAAGAAGTTGAAGTCGTGAGAAATGACTTAAGGGACCTCCATCTGGAAAATAAAAAGTTAAGAGGCACAATAAAAAAATAGTCGGCTGGGCAAGTCGTCGGTAGAATGGAAAGAAGAAATAAGCAACATTAAAGGCGGGATGGAATTTTGGAAAGGAAAAGCGAAGAAATAGGAGGAAAAGGCTGCGTGGGCTATGATAGAACTGAGGAAGAAGAACACCGAATATGAAGCTGTGTCTGCTGAAGTAATGACTAGTCGATCTAAACATCAAGAACTAAAAGAAAGGATAAGAGAGTTAGAAGATATGCTACAAGATCGTCAATAAGAGCTAGATACTCTCTTGAAGGCTTTGGAAGAAAAAGATAGTCAGTATGATAGAGACGCTCGTGCTTACGAAGAGGGCCTCTAAGAAAAAGAAATGCAACTTAGCTATTTGATCAATGAAGTTCGTGGGGTAGCCATACACGTGGTACAATTATCGGAATAAGCTGAAATTCTCATTTGCCAATTCCCTCCAAGTTGAAGATCAAACATATCAGAGTTCTTAGCACAAGTAAAGAAATATGGCGATATAGCTAGAAAGTTTGTGTAATAGCTGAATCGAAAATGGCAAAATGTTTTGTCATGAACTCTTTTGATGAATGAAATACCTAAATAGGGGCTATCTTGAAATCAACACCAATTTCTTGCATTTCTTTCATGACTAACATTCATTTGACATTTATGCATTCATTCATTCATTGCATATCCCATAATAGTTCGCTGAGGTTAAAACATACAATTCGCAGTTGTAATACCATGAGACTGGAACCACGTCATTCGTATAGAACGCGTCGACAAGCTAGGGCAATGGAGGCTGAATTCAATGAAAGAATTGAAAGGATGGAAAGAGTTCAGAGGGAATTACAAGAGCAGTTGGCCAAGTCGCAGCAAGACACAAGAGACTTAATGGTGAGATCTCGAGAAGAGTCGCTCGAACAAAGGGACCAAATGGCCAAGATGATGGAAATGATGTCAGCTTTAGTAAAAGGACAGGGATCTATGAACCCTGACATTGTGGAACCATAGTCAAGGGTTAATCACGATCAAGATCCACTCTATCCCTTAGGATTCACTCCACCTTACGCACATGTAATGCAAAGAGAACACCCTCAAGGAGAACCTACAAGCCTGGAGCAGTGACCTGTACCATCTGCTAATCTGGGGTAGAGAGTGTTCGTATCAAACCCGGGGGCTAGTCCTGCTGATCCACTCGTTCCAGATTTGGACGATCTAGCAGACATAGCCAAGTTGAAAACCGGTGATCACGAGGCTCAAGAGAAGTATAGGAGCTTAGAGGAAATACTTAAAGCAAAAGAGGGTACTGAAGCCTTCTCTGCATTGAGTGCCAAAGAGCTCAGTTTGGTGCCCGATCTGGTTTGGCCTTCGAAGTTCAAAGTGCCTGATTTTGAAAAGTATGATGGGACAAGATCTCCAAAAGCGCATCTTGTAATGTTTTGCCGGAAAATGACCGGTTATGTGAACGAAGATAAGCTACTCATACATTATTTTCAAGATAGTCTAGTAGGACCGGCTCTTCGGTGGTACAACCAGCTTAGTAGGGAAAATATCCGATCTTGGAAGGATTGGCATCAGCATTCTGTGAGCAATACAAGCATGTATCGGATATGGTGCCAGACTGGATGACTTTGCAAATGATGGAGAAAAAGCCGTCAGAAACTTTTAGACAATATGCGCAGAGATGGAGGGACGTCTCGGCCCAAGTGGAACCCCCACTAACAAAAACAGAGATAACCATTCTCTTCATCAACACTTTGAAAGTACCGTTTTATGACAAACTAGTGGGAAGTGCCACGAAGGACTTTGCGGATATTGTAATATCCGGTAAGCTTAAAAAGAATGCCGTCAAGAGCGGTAGAATGGAAGGTCAAGAAAGTTTAAGAAGGGTAGCGCCCATGAAGAAGAAAGAACCAGAAGCCTATATGGTGGGAATAGGAAGCCGTTATACCCCTAATCCATATCCAAACCAACCCCGACCTCGAAATTATCCTCCTCCAAATTTCTATTATCCTCCTCAAACCCCTTACTACCAAGTACCACCTTCTTCCTACCCTGTATACGTCATGAACAACCAAAGGCCCATCACTACATTCCCACAAAACACTCTACCCGCTCAAAACCAACCCAGAAATGAACCAAGACCAACAAGACCCAATCTCGAGAGACCGCAATTCACCTCTATTCCTGTGCCGTATGGGGAACTTTACCCAAAACTCTTGGAGAAGCAATTAATATCTCTCCATTACATGGCACCCCTAAAACCTCCATACCCGAAATGGTACGATCCAAATGCTAGTTGTGCATACCATGCCGGGAACCAGGGGCACTCTACGGAAAACTATCTGGCCTTCAAAAGGAGAGTTCAAAGACTCATCGATACGGGTATTCTGCGATTTGATGGCACTGGCGGTACGTCCGAGAACCCATTCCCAAACCACGCCGAAGGGAATGTGAGCACAGTGGAAGAGGAGGACAAACGACAAAGTAGAAGATGAGTTTCTGAAATAAGAACACCTCTGCAGAAAATCTGGGAGGTGCTAGTTGAAAAGAAGCTGCTCTGTCATCTTAATAGAGTATTCGAGGGAAGAAATACAAAAGATCAAAGTTTTTACGAATTCCATGGTATTGAGGGGCACGACATTCAATCCTGTAAAGAGTTCAGGAGATTACAGCAAAATATGATGTATAATAAGGAGATTCGGATTTTTTATAAAGGCGAAGAGGCCGACAGAGGAGAAATATGCGCCTCTGACCATCAATCGTTAGGTTTCCCGTATAGAGCCGACCGACCGTTAATAATTTATTATGACGCGAAGAAGGAGTCGGTGAAACCAAAAGTGATAATCGAGGTACCATCTCCTTTCCCCTACCAGGACAATAAAGCAGTACCATGGAAATATGACGTCAATATCGTTACACCTGAAGATGAAAAACCCAAAGCCATGACTGGAAGTGTTGGGGAAGTAGGTCATTTCACTCGTAGTGGGAGATGTTATTCGAAAGAGATTGAGCCGGCAAAGAAGAATAGCGACTTGAAACAGAAAGGAAAAGCACCAATGTATGTGACCAAAGATGAGCATGAAACTGTGCCTGAGCAAGAAGCTAAAAAGCTTGTGGACGAGGAGGAAGCACAAGAATTCTTAAAATTTATCAAACACAGTGAGTACAACGTGGTGGAATAATTGAGTAAGCAGCCATCACGAATCTCGGTATTATCTCTACTGATAAATTCAGAACCACACCGGAACACCTTATTAAAGGTGTTGAATTAGGCTTACGTGGCAAATAATATATCCGTTGAGAAGCTTGACAGATGGGTAAATAACCTAAACGCGGATAATTTCATTTCTTTTAGTAATGATGAAATACCACCCAATAGTAGGGGCTCCGTGAAAGCATTGCATATCACAACCCGCTGCAAGGGTTATATAATACCGAACGTACTCGTCGATAATGGATCGGCACTCAACGTCATGCCTTTGGCCACACTTTCCAAGATTCCAATGGATTTGTCCTATCTAAGGCCTTGCCATTCTACAGTAAGGGCATTCTATGGAACAAGACGAGAAGTTATGGGAAAAATCGAGATCCCTCTAGAGGTGGGTCCCTAGATATACGATGTTGAATTTCAAGTCATGGACATTACACCATCATACAATTGTCTCTTGGGAAGACCTTGGATCCATTCTGCTGGAGCAGTCCTATCATCCCTCCATCAAAAGGTGAAATTTATCATGGATGGCTGTTTGGTCACTGTCCAGGGAGAAGAAGACATTGTAGCATCTATTTCTGCCGACGTAATATACATTAAAGTGAGTAAAGATGCTATGGAATGTTCTTTCCGATCTCTTGAATTTGTCAATGCCACATTCGTCGCTGAGGGAAACAGAATTCCCGAGCCAAAACTATCGAGAAATACCAGGATGGGTGTCAAGTTGACTGTAGGAAAGGGAGCCCGAGCAAGGAAAGGTTTGGGAAGGTACCTGTAAAGAACAGCCAGGGCTCTAAAGCCAGTGCACCACAAGGCCCGATACAGTTTGGGGTTCCAGCTGGACATGCGTCAAAGAAGAAAACAATAGAAGAAGGATCAAGAAAGAAGGATCGCAAGAACCTTAGGCCGAGAATTGGAATGGGAGCCAATAACGTACCCTTCTTTGTCAAAAACATTTACATCTGCAGGGATGATATACCCCGGACAGGATAATACACAAAGCACACTGTTATTAATTGAAAGGGGGCTTCAGAATGTCAGTATAAATGTCATTGACAAAGGAAATGAGGCAAGTAAAGATGTTTCAACGATAAGCCTTTGTCCTCCTGGTTTCATGTTGAAACAATTGGACTGCCGATGACCTTCTTGTAGTTTATAAATCTTCAGAGTAATGCTCAAACATTAAACCCCTATTGTGTCCTTAGATATAATAGAATTATTTTGTAAGAGCTTGCATTCGCTCTTTATCATTTAAATGAATATTAATGAAGATGCATTTTGTCACGATCTTTCGCATGATCACTAATTTCATAATCATTTTCTCATTTCATAGCCTATCTGTACATTTGCCTCATACCATGCCATAACATTTCGTTTGTTGGTTCCAATACTGGGATGCCCCTCTATAGTTTCTTTTTCCATTCAACTTTCAGGTGCTCAGATATCAACAGCATGAACAAACCCGTTACGAGTCCTGAAATCGATTTTGAGAAGGCTATTTGTTTAGGAGAATTTGAAGTCGAAAAAAATGCCGAAGACTATGTCTCGTCTCCTGACTTGCTAAGATTGGTGGAGCAAGACGATAAATAGATTTTGCCTCATCAAGAATCTGTTGAAACAATAAATTTGGGAACTGAAGAAAAAAAGCAAGAAGTGAAAATTGGGACCTCTATTTCAGAGGACACTAGGCATAATTTGATTGCTTTGCTCCGCGAGTACAAAGATGTATTCGCATGGTCATATCAAGACATGCCAGGATTGGATGAAGATGTAGCAGTCCATAAACTCCTATTAAAGTCAGAATGCAAACCTATTCAACAAAAGCTAAGACGGATGAAACCTGAGATGTTGTTGAAAATAAACAATTTGATGCTGGCTTCCTACAAGCCTCCAAATATCCAGAATGGGTGGCTAACATAGTCCCGATACCAAAGAAAGATGGCAAAGTACGAATGTGCATGGATTATCGTGACCTGAACTGAGCAAGTCCTAAAGATAATTTTCCCTTGCCACACATTGACACGTTGGTGGATAACACAGCAAAACATTCATTGTTTTCTTTCATGGATAGATTCTCGGGGTATAATAAGATCAAGATGGCCCCTGAAGATATGGAGAAAACTACCTTCATAACAATATGGGGAACATTCTGCTACAAGGTAATGTCTTTCGGATTGAAGAATGCTGGGCAACATATCAGAGGGCTATGGTAACATTATTCCATGACATGATGCATAAAGAAATAGAGGTCTACGTCGACGATATGATTGCTAAGTCCCGAGGGGAAGAAGAGCATGTAGTGAACCTGAAGAAGTTGTTCGACAGACTGAGAAAGTTCCAGCTAAAGCTCAATTCAGCCAAATGTACGTTTGGGGTTACCTCGGGAAAGTTGCTAGGCTTCATTGTTAGTGAAAGAGGTATCGAGGTTGATCCAGATAAAATAAAAGCCATTCAAGAGTTACCACCCCCGCGCACGTAAAAGAAAGTCAGAGGATTTTTAGGGAGATTAAATTACATCGCCCGATTTATCGCTCAACTTACCAACCAATGCGACCCAATCTTTCGACTCATTTGAAAACATAATCCCGGAGAATAGAACGAGGAGTGCCAAGTGGCTTTTGACAAGATAAAACAATATTTGTCTAGTCCTCCAGTGCTAGTACCGCCAACTCCGGGAAGACCATTTATATTGTATTTGATGTGTTCGAAAATTCAATAGGTTGCGTACTGGGGCAACACGACTAGTCAGGAAAGAAAGAAAAGGAGATCTACTACCTTAGCAAAAAGTTCACTGAATATGAGGCAAAGTATTCGTCTATTGAAAAATACTGTTGCGCTCTGGTTCGGGTAGCTCAGAGACTCAGGTAATATATGTTGTATCACACGACATGGTTAATTTCAAAGCTGGACCCAATAAAGTACATGATGGAATCGCTTGCACTCTCAGAAAGAATGGCACGATGACAGATCTTACTATCGGAGTACGACATCGTCTATGTGAATCAAAAGTTGATAAAAGGAAGCGCAATAGCTGACTTCTTAGCAACTCGAACAATGGATGAATACGAGCCATTGAGATTTGATTTCCCTGATGAAGACTTGATGTGCATCATAGAAAAGGAACCCGAATCATAAAAAAAGAGAAGCTATGGAAGATGAGTTTTGATTGTGCATCGAACGCATTGGGGCATGGGATTGGAGCAGTCTTAGTATCGCCAGAAGGGAACCATTATCCACTCACTGCTAGGCTGAACTTCTTCTGTACCAATAACATAGTGGAATACGAGGCCTGCATCATGGGACTTCGTGCAGCTATTGAACGAAACGTCAAAACTTTAGAGGTATACGGAGACTCAGCGTTGGTGATATACCAAATCCGTAGAGATTGGGAAGTGAGAGATTTGAAACTGGTTAAATACAGTGATCTAGTGGCAGAGTTGATTAAAGAATTCAAAGAAATAACTTTTAATTACCTCTCACGAGAAGAAAACCAATTGGCTGATGCCCCGGCCACTTTGGCTTCAATGTTTAAAGCAAACAAAGAAACATAAATAATGCCTCTTCAAATGAGCATATACGAAGTCCCTGCACATTGTTTCAGCATTGAAAAAGAGCCAGATGGACGGTCATGGTTCCATGATGTCTTAGAATATATCAAGAATCAAAAGTATCCCGAACAAGTAAATGAGAACGACGAAAGAACAATCAGAAGAATGGCAGTGGGATTCATTCTTGATGGGGACATCCTGTACAAAAGAGGAAAGGATCAGGTGTTCTTAAGATGTATGGATGCTGTTGAAGCTAGAAAAATACTTGAAGATATCCATGAGGGAATTTGTGAGACACATGCCAATGGTTTCACTATGGCCAGGAAGATTATGAGACTCGATTACTACTGGCTGACGATGGAAAGTGACTACATTAGTTTAGCAAGAAAATGCCACAAATGCCAAATTTATGGTGATAAAATTCATGTAGCCCCTTTGCCCCTTCACGTCATGACTTCTCCGTGGCCTTTTTCTATGTGGGGCATGGATGTTATAGGGCTAATTTCCCCAAAAGCTTCTAATGGACACCGATTCATTTTTATGGTTATTGATTACTTCACAAAATGGATAGAAGCCGCTTCGTTTGCCAATGTGACAAAGACCGCAGTTTGTAGGTTTTTGAAAAAGGAAATCATTTGTCGATATGGTTTGCATGAAAGAATCATTTCAGATAACGCCATGAATCTGAACAACAAGATGATGAAGGAAATGTGTGAGCAATTTCAAATAAAGCATCATAACTCAGCACCCTATCGCCCGAAAATGAACGGAGCTGTTGAAGCGGCCAACAAGAATATTAAGAAGATTATTGGGAAAATGACCGAGACATATAAAGATTGACACGAAAAGCTACCATTTGCTTTGTATGCATATCGCATATCTATGCGAACATCTACGGGAGCAACTCCTTTCTCTCTGGTCTATGGAATGGAAGCTGTGCTACCTATCGAAGTCGAGATCCCCTCTCTATGAGTCTTAATGGAATCGAAAATAGAGGAAGCAGAATGGGTTCAAGCTCGATATGATCAGTTGAACCTCATCGAAGAAAAACGCTTAAAGGCAATCTGTCATGGACAGATGTACCAAAAGAGAATGATCGCGGCCCATGACAAGAAGGTACGTCCAAGAGAATTCCATGAAGGAGAACTCGTGCTTAGAAAGATTCTCCCAGTACAAAAAGACCTGGGAGGAAAATGGGCACCAAATTGGGAAGGACCATAGTCGTAAAGAAAGCATTCTCGGGCGGAGCTTTAATTCTCACTGAGATGGATGGGAAGGAGTTACCAAATCCAGTAAACTCAGATGCTGTGAAGAAATATTATGCTTGAGAAAAGAAAATCAAGATGAAAACCCGAAAAGGGCATCTAAAAAAATAAAAATAAATAAAAAAAAGATAATCAAGGTGAAAACCCGAAAAGGGCATCTTGATTAACACAAAAGATTAGGATGAAAACCCGAAAGGGCATTCTAATAAAGCAAGCATTGGCTTAAAAAGCAAGGCTTTTTTTTGAACGGTGGGTCACATAGCGAGACTACGACATTTGAAGTATTTCTGAAAGCTCGAAATCTTCTATATAAGAAGCCATGCTCGAAAAGATTCTTGATTGAGGAACGTGGAAGAGTTCATGTGTTGAATATCTAGAGTATTTGTATTTGTTGAAATGCGACCCCTTCTCTCTTTATGACACTTTTTACTATTCGTGGTTAACTTTCTTTGTTTGTTACCGTTGAAATAAATGAATGTGAGGTATCATTTTTGTCCCTACCTGACTATTTTCATGCATCTCATTATGTGGTTCATTTACATGATAAATAGTGAAATGACATACTCTAAACAAAAGAAATGTTAAGCATTACCCGGATGAAAATTTGATAAGTACAAGAGCCTTAGAGCAAGGACAAAGTTCAACCAGGGACAAAAAAGTGATATCTGAGAAACGTCGATTACTCGTGAAGCTCGAAGACGGGTACAAAGCCTGAAGAGAAAGTCAAGAGCTGAAGTCATAAATATAGATCATTACGAAAAATTGCGACGAAAAGGACATACGACAAACATGCTTAAGGCGCATTGCATAATCATGTAGGCATAAAGGCATTTAAGACAAACATGTGCATATCATGATAACATCATGCATGACATGTACAGGTACTTCAATAGAACAAGAGGATGTAATGATAGCTGTACTGAATCAAAGGAAAAGACACCTGAGTTCTACCAAATGACAGGTTTTGGTATTTTGATGTTGTTATTTCTGTTTGTCAAAAACCAACTCATATTGCGAGAGGTGAGTTGAGCCTCAGGGCACGCTGAGGTATTTTCAATTCCTGTTTCTTTAATTCTATTTTTCAAAAATCAACTCATATTGCGAGAGGTGAGTTGAGCCTCGGCTCATATACTAAGGTATTTTCAATTACTGTTTGTCAAAAACCAACTCATATTGCGAGAGGTGAGTTGAGCCTCAGGGCACGCTGAGGTATTTTCAATTCCTGTTTCTTTAATTCATGCTTTCAAAAATCAACTCATATTGCGAGAGGTGAGTTGAGTCTTGGGTCACATGCCGAGTTATTTTCAAAAATCTATTTTTTTCAAATTCTGTTTTTAATTTCTAGTTTTCAAAAGTCAACTCATATTGCGAGAGGTGAGTTGAGCCTCGGTTCGTATACTGAGGTATTTCCAATTTCTGTTCTTTCAATTTATATTTTCAACTCATATTGCGAGAGATGAGTTGAGCCTCAGGGCATGCTGAGGAAATTTCAATTTCTGTTTAATTTATACTTTTCATAAATCAACTCATATTGCAAGAGGTGAGTTGGGTCTCAGGACGTTGAGGTAATTTCAATTTCTATTTTTCAATTTATATTCTTCAAAAATCAACTCATATTGCGAGAGGTGAGTTGAGCCTCGGGTCACGTGACTAGGTATTTTCAAAATTTGCTTTTAAGTTCCAAAAACCAACTCATATTGCGAGAGGTGAGTTGCGCCTTGGCTTACGTGCTGAGCTATTTTCGTTTTGTTTTAATATCTGTTTTAAAGAGTCAATTCAGATTACAAGAAATGAGTTGAGCTCAGGATCACATGCTGAGTAAAGAATAAAGATTGGAGCTGATGAAAGACACCAAATTTGGCCTCCCTGAAGTTGCAATAGAGCAAGTCAAAATTGCAAGTTTTGTCTCCCCGAAGTTGCGGTGGAGCTGATCAAGGATATCAGATCTTGCCTTTTTGAAGTGGCAGAAGAGAAGACCAAAACCTTATCTCACTAAAGTAAGTGAAGCAGATCGAAGCTACAAGGCGTATATCAGAAGATGCAATGCATTGAACCAAAGCCACAAGATACGGTGGACTGAAAGGAGACTATCTGAACAAGAAGAGCACCAATGAAGACAAGACTCAGTAAGACTGGCCAAAATTGGCCTTTCTTTTTGTCTTTGCTCTATTCCCGTTACACGACAATGAGCAAAGAGGGGCAGCTGTTACAGGCCAATTTTAGCCTACCATTACAAAAGGGGCCGTTTACAACGAAAACCCACCAGACCCATTACATTAAACCCACACATTAGAACCCAAACCCCATTTACATTAAACCAAACCCAAATACAACTAACCCTACCCAAATCTTAGCCCAACTACCCAAGACCCAACACAGCAGACCCAATCCCAGAAGCCCAAATCCCACCAAACCCTAGCCACCTATCCCCTTCCCACTTGCGCCGAACCTACCCACCTACCCTCTGCTCCCCTTTGCCCCTGATTAACCGACCACTTACCCTCTGACAGCACCACTCCCTGCACCACCGGTCACCTCCACCGTTTGTGCCCATCTCCTGCAAACATAATACAATAGAAGTAGTAATATTAAAAAATAAATGTAGAAGGGTTATAAATACCCGGATGAAAAAATTGTAAGGGGTTCGGATTTTAAAATCAAAAAAAGAAGCATTCGACAGTTTCAAAAACACAAAAGAAATAAGAAAAATCATCAAAATCCAGAATCAAAATAGCAGTCCATTGAGCATTTAGATTCAATAACAACATTTAAAGCAAACGAAATATCAAAGATCAACAAATCAGAAGCTAAAAAGACCAAAAGGTGATTTTTTTTTATATTTCTATTTCGTTTTAAAACCTATTTTAATCACCTATACATATTAAAATACAATAAAATAATAAGATAAACAAGCGAAAAAAAAGAAAAAATTTGAAATTTTACCTTTCTGGCCATCGTGTACGGTGGCCGGCGCCGAAGCTGGCGAAGGTCCGGTGACGGACCGGTGACTGGCCCCCTGGCCGGATTCCCTCCCTTCTTTCTCCCCTCTCTTTTTTCTTTTTTTTCTCTTCTGCTGTAACAAATGATTTTTTTTTTAAAAATTAACTTTTATAGGGGACCCCCATTAAATAAAAACGGTGCCGTTTTGGTCCCTGGGTCGGGTCGACCCGACCCGCTCCAGGTCAAGATCCGCGTGTTTTTTAGCGGAAGGGAAATTTGCGCATTTGGCCCTTCCGCTTTTCTGAGAGTTCGCAATTAAGTTCCTATGATTTTGCAATTTGGCCACCTAATTCTCTGAGATTTTCAATTTAGCCCCGTACCAAGCGTTGCATTTTAATGACTGGGGATATTACTGTTTTGGTCCTCCCATGTTGCGTGCATATTGCAATCTGGTCCTCTCCTTCTTATTTTCTTTTCAAATCGGCCCCACAACTTTGTTTTTAGTTTAATTTTAATCCTTTTTTCGTTTATTTTCATTTTTTATTAAATATCCTTGTTATTTTTATATTATTGATATTATTATTATTATATATGTTAGTATGTACTCTTGTTATATGCGTATACATATATGTATTTGTATTTAGTTTTTTTATTTATTTTATTTTAATATTTTTAATGCTATACTTGCTTTTATATTTCAATATTATTATTATCGTTATTGTTACCAATATTTATATATGTTTTGTTATATACGTATATATTTTATATATTATGTATATTATTATTTTTATTATACATATTATGTATATATTAAATATCGTATTATTCATGTATTATATCATATATGCATATATCTTTAATATATATATATAAGTATATCTTTATGTAATATTAATATTATTATTAATATTAATATTAATATGTTTTTTAACATTGTAATTATATGTGTATATATTATGTAAATGTTTTAATATTATATTATATATACATTTTATATATATTATGAACATGTATTTTCAATATTATTAGTTAAATTTTTGTATATTTTACCCTATGTACATATTTCCATATTATCCCATGTATATATATTTTAAAAATTCTATTATATGTATATGTTTATTTTTTATCATATTGTATATATATTATTATTACATTTGTTTTATTCCTACTACATTTATCATTAATATTTGCACATATATTTTATGTAACTTCCCCCTACCCGAGACCGTCGCCGGAGTCGAGCAGGAGACATTACAAAACTTATCTTAGCACTTAAATAGTTTTCGTAGTAAACTATCGATCTACGTCACGGTCGCTAAAAAAATCATATCTCGAGTTACGAGACTCGAAATCTAATTCCGTAAATTTCCCCTGAAACTAGACTCATATATCTACTTACTAATTTTTTCCTAGAATTTTTGGTCAGGCCAATTAGTACAGTTTGTTAGAAAAAGTCTCCCCTATTTCAGGGTTCGGCTACTCTGACCCTTGTGCACTACGAATCAAATTTCTTCCTATACAGAAATCCAATGACTATTCCATTTGTTTCAATTAAAAATAGACTCAATAAGGAATCCATACAAATAAAGTTTGAGTCCTAATTCTTAATACACAATTTATGGTGAATTTCTAAATTCAAAACAGGGAATCCAGAAATTGTTCTAACCCTGTTTCACCAAAACGTAAATATCTCATAAAATACAACTCTTTTACCTATTTTATTTCTTCCATATAAAAATAGATTCATTAAGCTTCAACTATAAATTTTATTCACTATCTAATTCACTTTATACTATTTTTGGTATATTTTCAAAGTTGGACTACCGCTACTGTCCAAATCTGTTTTAGTATAAAATGTTGATAACTAAGTTTATAACATCTTCATTTCTTCTCTCTACAATATTTACCAACACTTCCTCTTATTACTCTTCACTAACATATCAAAACATACCATACTTAAGGTTTTGGTAACATTTACAAAACATACCAAAATATCACTTAACAACTTAGATACTTTCAAAATGACCAAAAGACATCCTAGGTACAATGCCATTTTCCAAAAAGATAGAAACTTCACCAATTTGAGTTTGGGGATCGGCTTGTATGCTGAGTCCTTATACTTTCGTACCTAGCCTGCGCACGGAAACAAACCGTACGCTGAGAATACTCTCAGTGGCATTTCTATAAACAATAGCTTAATCAACTTTAAAACATGGTAATTCAAACACATTGTAGCGACGTAAAAATTGGTTTCGGGGTCGCTAATTGTGGCGATCTAATGAAAAAGTTTGGAAACTGAAGTTCGATTTTGAAATAAAAGGGGAGTCGCCACCGATCCTTTTTATAGGTGTGATCGGACACCTTATAAATTTATTTTTGAAATGGAAAGAAATGAATTTAAGTCCACGTTAAAATCCAGAGAAAAAATAGGGTTCGGGAGTCAGTTACGCGCGAGGAAGGTATTAGCACCCTCGCGACGCCCAAAATTGGTATCTCATAAACACGTGATGTCTTGATTTTTAAAAATACGAGTTCAATATTAAAATTTAGTCGTGATCCAATTAAAAGAAGACGAGAGATTTTAGTTTATTCCGGTTTTTTGAGAAGGGTATATCGCTTTAACACGAGTCAATTGACGTTCATCCAACATAGCGATGAACTCGATGACTTAATGTTAAGTCGGTATATTGCCTAGATTGTTGAAATTAATTAGAAGGACATGGATAAGATTCTTGAAGTAATGCAAAGCAAAATTGAGATGAAATAAAAATAAATAAATGGAAAAATTAAAAATATGCTGAAGTAAATAACATATAGGGCAATAATGCAAAAATATTGAAAATATATAATATATATAACACGTAGATGATATATGCATATACATTAGAAATAACAACAATATAAAAGTGGACCTACTAACATACTACGTAGACATATACATTCATAGATATAAATAATAAGGATATTAGAAATACTAAGTATATAATGCTGGACTAAATACATAATATAAAAATTTGTAGAATGTAGTATTAAAATATGTGCACGATATATATACTTATTTAAAAATAATAATAAAACTGTTGATAATATTTCTCAAATATATATATATACTAAAAATATACGTAACGATATATAAAGTACAATATATTAAAAACGTATGTAAAGCATATAAAACGAAAATACATATGTTAAATAATATTAAAATATTTACATAATGCATACATATAGGGAACAAACAGCTAATAATACATGGATATGTACATAGGCATGTTAAATATATACATATAATCGATATAGAAATATTAGAATAAAGTAATTAAAAAGTAATGCTATGCACAAATAGATATATACATATATAACAAAATATATACTATGGTTAATGATAATAACAATGACGATATAAAGATGTATACATACAACAACACATTCACTACATTAACAATCATAATAGTAATGGCATTAAAATACGAAGAACAACAATGTAACACAAAAATACTATATATATAAATCTATACACATAAATAAAAATATACACTATTGTAATAAAGATAATAATAATATATTATTAAAATATATAAAAGCAAGCATAACATTTAAATGTTAAAATAAAGTAGCTAAAATACTAAACATAAATACATATATGTATATGCATATAATAAAAATATATAATAATATATAATAATAATAATAATAATAATAATAATAATAATATGAAAATACAAGAAAATTTAGATAAGAATTAAAGATAAATGAAAAAAGGACCAAAATTGGATTAAAATCGAAGTTTTGGGGTCAAATCTAAAATAAAAATAGCCACGGGGTCGTATTGCAACACGCGCGAAACATGGGGGACGGAATCAGTAATATTTCCATTCTATCAAAGCGCAACGCATCAACAGGGAGTAGATTGCAAGTCAGATTAAATTTTAGGGCCAGATTATAAACGAAAATAAACCTGATTTAAAACACTGAAAATGCGGAAGGATCTAATGCGCAAATATACCTTGAATTAAAAAACACGCGGATCTGACCTGGTGCCCGACCCGCGTCCAAAACGGCGTCGTTTTTAGTCTAAACAGAGGGGGTCCAAAACGGTGCGTTTTGGACCCCTATATAAGTCAAAAATTTTCTAAAAAAAATTCATTTTGTACCGTGGAGAGAAAAAAAAAGGAGAGAAGGGGAGAGGGAAGAAAGAAGAGAGGGGAGAAGAGGGAGCTCCGGCCACGGGCCGGTCACCGGTCCGGTCACCGGAGTCTCGTCGGCGCCGGCGCCGGCCACCGTGCACGGTGGCCGGAAATTCGAAAAGGTCAATTTTTTTCTTTTTTTTATTGTTTGTATTATATTATTATTTTTATATATTTTAGTATATATATATGGGAAAATAGAACAGAAGACAAAATAAGAATAGATTCACAATCACCTTAGGTTTCCGGTTCTGATTTTTGACTTGTTGATTCACTGATTTTGGGTGTTCGAATCTCTGCCTTTTGATGTTAAGATCGTAGTATTTCGGATATCAATTGTTTGCTTTTTTGTTAAGAAATCGAAAGAGAGAAGAAAAAAAAGGGTCCCATTTCAGTTTTTTTTCGGCTTTTATAGCCTATTTTGTTACATACTTTGTTATTATTTTTTCTATTCTTGCTTCTGCTTTGCTTGTCTGTTGTTTTTGCAGGGCATGGCCGGTGTTGGTGGTGGGAGTGTCAGACGGTATGGGCAGTGCCAGGTCTCGGGCAGAGGAGGAAGTGGTCTGGCAGCTCGCGTGAGGGCTGAGTGATCGCGCACATGGGGCAACGGCGAGTGGTTCGGCTGATTAGGGTTTTGGGGTTTTGGGCTATGAATGTAATGTATCTGGGTTTAATTTGTAATGGGTTCAGGTTAGTTGGGCTGACGGGTTATTGGGTTGTTTGGTTTAGTGGGTTGTTTGGTTTAGGGCCCAAAATTGGCCTGTACACACATTATTGCTATTATTCAATAGCAATCAGTACTTTAATAACCTTTACTTTATTTACCCTTATTAACATAACTCAGACACTGACGGATACACGGATCCAACCCACACTCCGGGATAAGCACATAGTGCTTCATCGGAATAAATCCGGAACTTTAACATTATAGTACACAAAGTACTTCATCGGAACAAATCCAAAACTTTAACAGTAGTCAACACATAGTGTCTCATCGACTCAATGTCGGAATATCCCAATACTTCCAATTCCTATGACATGTCAACTATATCCGACTAGCCCGACACTGTTAATAGGGTATTCAAAATCACATTCATTTCAATATGGTAAAAATACTTACCTCATTCACATTTTCATACAATATATATATCAAATATAGCAATAACGATTAAGCTCGGTTTATAGAAATACAAACCACTATTTATCGAATTTAATCGATATCTTTATTCACTTTCTCTTTTCCCTTCTTTGATGACGTATCCGGTGCTACGTTTGCTACTAACAATCATACAATTAAAAATCATCAATATATTAATTCATAAAACACATTTTCACTTTCTACCAAACTTTTACAAAAATTCCAATTTCGTCATTTTTCCATTACTAATCTTTTTTTCTTTATCTTAAGCTTCATATTCTCTTTTAATCAACTCATTAACAATTTCTAACTCATAAAATTCATTATAAAACATAAATTTTGAGCTCTATTCAACTTAGTCCCTATTTAAACCTAACTTAGAAATTCCTTTAACTAATCACTTCTAACTTCAATTTCTATCAATTTAACCTATAAAACCTCAATTTATTCAACTAAATCAATATCTAAAAATTCTCTATTTTTCTTCATTTTAACCTCATACATGTAGAACTTTGAATTAGACATCCATAAACATAAAAATCATAAGAAAATGAGCTAAAACAACTTACCAATCAAACTTTAGGGCCTTAATCCTCAAATTTCCCTTTTTTATTTCTTTCTTTCTTTCTTCTTTCTTTCACGTTTGCTCTCTGTTAGTCTTTCAATCTTCTTTTTCTATTTTATCAATTTTACTTATTATACTATTATTAACCTATAATAAATATAAAACTAACATGTGTAATAGCTATAACATAAAATATCTTATAGCTATTACACATATATACCAACTATTACACACGTTATTCAATATTAACACACACATGGCACTTAGGGTCTAATTACTAGATTAGTCCCTTTTACTTCTTTAATCTATAATTAAACTTTTATTCCTTATGCAATTTAGCCCTTTAAACTAAATTCAAGCTACTTCTCTTAATTCAACACTAAATAACCATTCAACTATAATTCATAAATATTTCTAATAAATATTCATGAATAAACTTCACGGAAACAGTACTCAAGACTCAATTTCCGATACCGTAACTTTCGGTTCATTACATTTTATTCTTGTACACATATTCTATATATATAGTTTTATTTTCATAAATCATTATATTCATTATTATACTTAATATCTCCACTTACTATTTTATTTCAATATTATTATATGTTATTTGGTATACATATATCTTTTATTGTTACTATTTTTGCTATTATTATTAGCATAGGTCTGTTATATATGTGTATTGTATATGTTCATTTTAAATATGTTATGTATGTATATATATATTATGTACCCATATTATTCCTATTTTATGTACATATTCTTAATGTCATTATTACGTATATACATTCATTGTTTCCATCTCATATTTAATTTTAGTATTATATTATATCTTTATTGTTTATAATATTATTGTCACACTTATATTTGTTTCAATGCACTTCTAGATCTGTCATTTATTTATCTTTATTTCATGTCAATTTGCTTTACGTTTAAACGAAAATATTTTTCTAATTATGTCGAAACCATTCTTTTAAAAACGGGGATCGACTTTGTTTGAAAGTGAAAATTAAAACGGGAGTCGCCACCAATCTTTTATCAGGTGTGATCGGATCACCTTTGTTTTAATAAATCAATTTTAGTTTACTAAAACAGGGCCTTTTGTCTACGAAACTTGAGATAATGAGTTCGGGAGTCGGTTATGTGCGAGGAAGGATTAGCACCCTCAACACGCCCAAAAAATTGGTACTGAATTGATTAGTTAGTGTCTTATGTCGAAAATTAAAAATCGGGAAGGGACTTGAAATACGATCTTTTCTATTAATACTGATTTTAAAATTCTTGAATTAGCTTAAATCGATTTGTTTAAAGATTTCCTTATCTCGAGATATCGGAGTATCACATCCCGTAAGTTAGGACACAGTACCATGAATTCCCGAGCACAAGGTCGTCTTTTAATTTAAATTGGAAATCCGTGCATTTCAAAACTCAAAAGGATATTTAGCTATTTAGAACCAACGAGAGAACCGAAACCCCGTAAGTTAGGGCACAATTCTTCGATGTTCCAAAATGCGAAACATTGCCTTATTTATTGAAATTAGTAAAAACATGAATAAAAATCTTTAAGTTAATGAACAACAGAATGATATAAAATAGGCGGGAGACAAAATAAACGAGTTGGAAATACATTGAAACAAATAATAAATATGACAACAATATTAAAACAATAACAATGCATGCGATATATTAAACGTAATAATAGTATCCAATGTGAAATAAAAACAACGAATATATACATAATAAATATATTAAGTGTATGTACGTAAAATATATATATATTTATAAATAGTAATAGTGTTAGAAATATACTATATATAGTGTTTGAAGTATATACATAAAACAGTGAAAATATAACTAGTAATGTTAAGATATATATAATATATACATATGTATAAAATAGATATAAAAAAAATATGTACATAATATAGTGTAAAAAATACATACATAATATAATTAAAATATATACATAAGATAACATGTAGAAAATATATATATAAATAATATAGTATTAAAGATATATACATAAAATAGTATAATATATACGTAATATAAAATTTAGAATATACCTAATATATTAAAAGAATATATATAATATAATATTAAGAAATATAATAATAACAAAAAAAGAGAGGGAGAGAGTGGGTGATTTCCGGCCACAAGGCCGGCCACTATCCGGTCACCGGACCGCCGCCGGCTACCGTCGGTGCCACCGTACACGGCAGCCGGATCTCAAAAAAAACTATTTTCGGTAAAAATGGGAAAGCTTCCTCCTTTTATTTTTACTTTCGTATAAAAGAAACAAAATAAAACTGAAAGGAAAATAAAACTGAAAGGAAAACAATAAGCAAACAAAGAACTTAAAACAAGAATAGACCAAGAAACCTCTTTTGCTTTGATATTTGATTAATCTCCAAAAAAAAAACTAGCCTCTCTAAAAACTAGCCTTTACAATAACTCTTCTCCTTGATTACTCTCAAAAAACCTCTCAAAAATCCTTTACAATAACTTTCTCCCCCAAAACTTCTTCCTCCCCTAAATACAAAATATGAGAAGGCTTATATAGCCATTTACCAAATATTTTTTATTGTTTATGTCTTCATTTGTAGGTACAAGTGGTGGTAGAGCAAGTGTGGCTAATGGAGTAGGTGGTGGAGCAAGTGTGGCTAGTGGAGTAGGTGGTGGAGCAAGTGTGGCTAGTGGAGTTGGTGGTGGAGCAAGTGTGGCTAGTGGAGTTGTGGTGGCAAAGGCTAGGATTTAGTTGAGAAAAGTTTAGGTTGTGGGCTAGGGTTTTTTTAATTTTGATTTGGGCTTAGGGTTTGGGCCATTGGGGTTTTGATGTAAATTGGGCTTTGGGTAGTTAAGATTTTGGGTTTTGGGTTTAATTTTGGTGGGTTAGGTAAGGTTAAATTGGGTTTTGATGTAAATGGGTTAAAATTGGCCTACAACAACTGCCCTTCTTTGCTTATTATCGTGTAACGGGAATAAAGCAAAGACACAAAGAAAGGCCAATTTTCCCCGGTCTTACTAAGTATGGACTTCTTTGGTGCTCTTCTCATCCAGGTAGTCTCTTTCCAAACCACTGTATCTTGTTGTCTTGATCAAATCCACTGCATCTTCTGATATATGCCTTGTAGCTTCGATTTACTCCAAGGTGACTTCAAAAAGATAAGATCTATAGCTTCAATCTGCTCTTCCATCGCTTTAGTCAGATAAAATTTGTGGTCTTCTCTTCCGCAACTTTTAGAAAGGTAAGATCTGATATCATCGATCAGCTCCACTGCAACTTCAATTAGCTTCACTGTAACTTCAGGGATATAAAATCTGTGTCTTCGATTAATTCCAGTCTTTATTCTTTACTCGGCATGTGATCCTGAGCTTAACTCATTTCTCGCAATATGAATTGACTCTTTAAAACTAAACATTAAAAACAGAAATTGAAAATAGCTCAGAACGTGAGCCAAGGCTCAACTCACTTCTCGCAATATGAGTTGATTTTTAAAACAAAATTTGTAAAACAGATTTTGAAAATACCTCGGTATGTGACCCGAGGCTCAACTCACCTCTCGTAATATGAGTTGATTTTTGCAAAGCATAAATTGAAAAAAAAATAAAAATAAAAATCAATTGAAAATACATCAGCGTGTGATCTGAGGCTCAACTCACCTCTCACAATATGAGTTGATTTTTTTTGACAAACATAAATTGAAAAAAAAAAAGAAATTGAAAATATCTCAGCGTGTTCTGAGGCTGAACTCACCTCTCGCAATATGAGTTGATTTTTTGGAAAAACAAAATTTGAAAAACAGAATTTGAAAATACCTCAGCGTGTGAGTCAAGGCTCAACTCACCACTCGCAATATGAGCTGATTTTTTTGAAACACAGAAATTGAAGAACAGAAATGGAAAATACCTTAGCGTCTTGAGGTTCAACTCACTTCTCGCAATATGAGCTGATTTTTTTTGAAAGACAGAAATTGAAAATACCTCAACGTGTCTTGAGGCTCAACTCACCTCTCGCAATATGAGTTGATTTTTGACAAACAAAAATTGAAATTACCTCAGCGTCTTGAGGTTCAACTCACCTATTGCAATATGAGTTGATTTTTTTGAAAAACAGAAATTGAAAATATCTCAACGTGTCTTGAGGTTCAACTCACCTCTCGCAATATGAGCTGATTTTTTTTAAAGACAAAAATTGAAAATACCTCAACATATCTTGAGGCTCAACTCACCTCTCGTAATATGAGTTGATTTTTGACAAACAAAAATTGAAATTACCTCAGCGTGTCCTGAGGCTCAACTCACCTATCGCAATATGAGTTGATTTTTTTGAAAAAGAGAAATTGAAAATACCTCAACGTGTCTTGAGGCTCAACTCACATCTTGCAATATAAGTTGAGTTTTGACAAACAAAAACTGAAATTACCTCAGCGTGTCCTGAGGCTCAACTCACTTCTCGCAATATGAGTTGATTTTTTTAGAAACATAAATTAAAAAAAACGAAAATTGAAAATACCTCAGCGTGTCCTGAGGATCAACTCACCTCTCGCAATATGAGTTGATTTGAAAAGCAGAATTTGTAAGGCAAAAATTGAAAAACAGAAATTAAAAATACCTCAGCGTGCCCTGAGGCTCAACTCACCTCTCGCAATATGAGTTGATTTTTGAAAAATAGAAATTAAAAGCAGAAATTGAAAAACAGAAATTAAAAATACCTCGGCGTGCCCCGAGGCTCAGCTCACCTCTCGCAATATGAGTTGATTTTTGAAAAGCATAAATTGAAAAAACGGAAATTGAAAATACCTCAGCGTGTGACCTGAGGCCCAACTCACCTCTCGCAATATGAGTTGATTTTTTTGAAAGATGGAAATAAAAACATCAAAATACCAAAAGATGTCATCTGGTGGAACTCAGGTGTCCTTTCCTTTGATTCAGTACACCTATCATCGAAATCTCTTGTTCTGCTGAAATACATGTATATGTCATGCGTGATGTTATCATGATATGCACATGTTTGCCTTAAATGCCTTTATGCCTACATGATCATGCTATGTGCCTTAGGCTTGCTTGTCTATGTCCCTTTCTGTCATGATTTTTGATGATCTGCGTTCATTGCTTTGACTCTTGACTTTCTCTTCAGGCCCTGTACCCATCCTCTAGCTTCACGACTAATCTGCATTTCTCAGATATCGCTCTTTTGCCCCTGGTTGAACTTTGTCCTTGCTTTGAGGCTCTTGTACTTATCAAATTCTTGTCCGGGTAATGCTTAACACTTCTTTTGTTTAGAGTATGTCATTTCACTATTTATCATGTAAATGAACCACATAATGAGATGCATGAAAATGGTCAGGTAGGGACAAAAGGATACCTCACATTTATTCATTTCAAATGTAGCAAACAAAGAAAGTTAATCAATGATAGTAAAAAAGTGTCATAAAGAGAAAGGGGATCGCATTTCAACAAATACAAATGCTCTAGATATTCAATGCATGAACTCTTCCACATTCCTCAATCAAGAATCTTTTCGAGCATTGCTTTCTTGCGTAAGAGATTTCGAGTTTTCAGAAATGCTTCAAATACTGTAGTCTCTCTGTTTGACCCACCGTTCAAAACGCCTTTCTTTTTAAGCCAGTGCTTGCTTCATTAGAACGCTCTTTAGGGTTTTCATCCTAATCTTTTGTGTTAATCAAGACGTCCTTTTCAGGTTTTCACCTTGATCCCTCTCTCATTTTCTTTTTTCTTTTATTTTCTCTTTTTTTTAAGATGCCCTTTTTCGGGTTTTCATCTTGATTTTCCTTTTTTAAGCATAATATTTCTCCACAGCATTTGAATTCACTGGATTCGGTAACTCTTTCCCATCCATCTCAGTGAGAATCAAAGCTCCGCCCGAGAATGCCTTCTTTACGACATATGGTCCTTCACAATTTGGTGCCCATTTTCCTTGTAAGTCCTTCTATATTGGAAGAATCTTTCTCAGCACGAGTTCTCCTTCGTGGAATTCTCTTGGCCATATTTTCTTGTCATGGGCTGCGATCATTCTCTTCTGGTACATCTGTCCGTGACAAATTGCCTTTAAACATTTTTCTTTGATGAGGTTTAACTGGTCATATTGCGCTTGAACCCATTCTGCCTCTTCTAGTTTCGAATCCATTAAGACTCGTAAAGAGGGGATCTCAACTTCGATAGGTAGCACAGCTTCTATTCCATAGACCAGAGAGAAAGGAGTTGCCCCCGTAGATGTCCGTACAGATGTGCAATATGCATACAAAGCAAATGGTAGCTTCTCGTGCCAATCTTTATATGTCTCAGTCATTTTCCCAATAATCTTCTTAATATTCTTGTTGGCTGCTTCAACAGCTCCGTTCATTTTCGGGCGATAGGGTGACGAGTTATGATGCTTTATTTGAAACTGCTCACACACTTCCTTTATCATTTTGTTGTTTAGATTCAAGGCGTTATCTGAAATGATTCTCTCAGGCAAACCATATCGACAAATGATTTCCTTTTTCAAAAATCTGCAAACTGCAGTCTTTGTCACATTGGCAAACAAAGCAGCTTCTATCCATTTTGTGAAGTAATCAATAACCACAAAAATGAACCGGTGTCCATTAGAAGCTTTTGAGGAAATTGGCCCTATAACATCCATGCCCCACATAGAAAAGGGCCACGGAGAAATCATGACATGAAGGGGCAAAGGGGCTACATGAATCTTATCGCCATAAATTTGACATTTGTGGCATTTTCTTGCAAAACTAATACAGTCGCTTTCCATCGTCAGCCAGTAGTAACCGAGTCTCATAATCTTCCTGGCCATAGTGAAACCATTGGCATGTGTCCCACAAATTCCCTCGTGGACATCTTCAAGTATTTTTTTGGCTTCAACAGCATCTACGCATCTCAAGAGCACTTGATCTTTTCCTCTTTTATACAGGATGTACCCATCAAGAACAAATCTCGCTGCAATTCTTCTGATTGTTTGTTTGTCATACTCATTTGCTTGTTCGGGATACTTTTGGTTCTTGACATATTCTAAGATATCATGGAACCATGGCCGTTCATCTGGCTCTTTTTCAATGCTGAAACAATGTGCAGGGACTTCATATATGCTCATTTGAAGAGGCATTATTTCTGTTTCTCTGTTTGCTTTGAACATTGAAGCCAAAGTGGCCAGGGCATCAGCCAATTGGTTTTCTTCTTGTGGGAGGCAATTAAAAGTTATTTCTTCGAATTCTTTAATCAGCTCTGCCACTAGATCACTGTGTTTGACCAGTTTCGAATCTCTCACTTCCCAATCTCCACAGATTTGGTATATCACCAAGGCTAAGTCTCCGTATACCTCCAAAGTTTTGATGTTTCGTCCAATTGCTGCACGAAGTCCCATGATACAAGCCTCATATTCTGCTATGTTATTGGTACAAAAGTTCAGTCTGGCAGTGAGTGGGTAATGGTTTCCTTCTGGTGATACTAAGACTGCTCCAATCCCATGCCCCAATGCATTCGATGCACCATCAAAGCTCATCTTCGATGACTTTTCTTTTGATGACTCATATTCTTTTTTTGTAATGCACATCAAGTCTTCATCTGGGAAATCAAATCTCAATGGCTCGTATTCCTCCGTTGTTCGAGTTGCTAAGAAGTCAGCTATTGCGCTCCCTTTTTATCGACTTTTGGCTCACATAGACGATATCATATTCTAATAGTAAGATCTGCCATTGTGCCATTCTTCCTGAGAGTGCAGGTGATTCCATCATGTACTTTATTGGGTCCAACTTTGAAATTAGCCATGTCGTATGATACAACATATATTGCCTGAGTCTTCGAGCTACCCAAACCAGAGTGCAACAATATTTTTCTATGGACAAATACTTTGCCTCATATTCAGTGAACTTTTTGCTGAGGTAGTAGATCGTCTTTTCTTTCTTTCCGGACTAGTCATGTTGCCCTAGGACGCAACCCATTGAATTCTCGAACACAGTCAAATACAATATCAATGGTTTTCCCGGCATTGGTGGTACTAGCACTGGAGGACTAGACAATTACTGTTTTATCTTGTTAAAAGCCACTTGGCACTCCTCATTCCATTCTCCAGGATTATGTTTTCGAAGGAGTCGAAAGATTGGGTCGCATTGGTTGGTAAGTTGAGCGATAAATCGGGCGATGTAGTTTAATCTCCCTAAAAATCCTCTGACTTCTTTTTGCGTGTGCGAAGGTGGTAACTCTTGAATGGCTTTTATTTTATCTGGATCAACTTTAATGCCTCTCTCGCTGACAATGAAGCCAAGCAATTTTCCTGAGGTAGCCCCAAACGTACATTTGGCCGGATTGAGCTTTAGCTGGAACTTTCTCAGTCTGTCGAACAACTTCTTCAGGTTCACTATATGCTCTTCTTCCCCTCGGGATTTAGCAATCATATCGTCGACATAAACCTCTATTTCATTATGCATCATGTCATGGAATAACGTCACCATAGCCCTCTGATATGTTGCCCCAGCATTCTTTAACCCAAATGGCATCACCTTGTAGCAAAATGTTCCCCACATTGTTACGAAGGTAGTTTTCTCCATATCCTCAAGGGCCATCTTGATCTGATTATACCCCGAGAATCCATCCATGAAAGCGAACAATGAATGTTTTGCTGTGTTATCTACCAACGTATCAATGTGTGGTAAGGGAAAATTATCTTTGGGACTTGCTCGATTCAGGTCACGATAATCACGCACATTCGTACTTTTCCGTCTTTCTTTGGTACCGAAACTATGTTGGCCACCCACTCTGGATATTTGGAGGTTTGTAGGAAGCCAGCATCAAATTGCTTCTTGACTTCCTCTTTTATTTTCAACAACATCTCAGGTCTCATCCGTCTTAGCTTTTGTTGAATGGGTTTGCATTCTGGCTTCAATGGGAGCTTATGGACCACTACATCTTCATCCAATCCTGGCATATCCTAATATGACCATGCGAATACATCTTTGTACTCACGGAGCAAAGCAATCAAATTATGCCTAGTGCCCCATGAAATAGAGGTCCCAATCTTCACTTATTGCTTCCTTTCTTCAGCTCCCAAGTTTATTGTTTCAACAAATTCTTGATGAGGCAAAATCTGTTTATCTTCTTGTTCCACTATTCTTAGCAAGTCAGGAGACGAGACATAGTCTTCAGCATTTTCTTCGGCTTTGAATTCTCCTAAACAAATAGCCTTCTCAAAATCGATTTCAGGACTCGTAACGGGTTTGTTCATGCAATTGATATATGAGCACCTGAAAGTTGAATAGAAAAGGAAACTATAGAGGGGCATCGAAGTATTGAAACCAACAAACTGAATGTTATGGTATGGCATGAGGCAAATGTAAAGATAGGCTATGAAATGATTATGGAATTAGTGATAATGCGAAAAATCGTGACAAAATGCATCTTCATTAATATTCATTTAAATGATAAAGAGTGAATGCAAGCTCTTACAAAAGAATTCTATTATATCTAAGGACATAACAGAATGTTAACGTTTGAGCATTACTCTGAAGACTTATAAACTACAAGAAGATCCTCGGCAGTCCAATTGTTTAATGAAACCCGGGGGACAAGGGCGTATCTTTGAGACGTCTTTATTCGCGTCAGCTCCTTTGTTAATAACATTTATACTGATATTCTGAAAACCCTCTTCGATCATTAACATTGTGCTTTGTGCACTATACTGCCCTGGGTATATCATTCCCGCAGACGTAAATGTTCTTGACAAATGAGGGAATTTCATGGGCTCCCATTCTGGTTCTCGGCCTAATGTTCTCGCGATCCTTCTTCCTGATCTTTCTTCCACTCTTTCTTTTTGACGCATGTCCGGATGGAACCCTAAATCGTATCGAGCCTTGTGGTGTACTGGCTTTAGAGCCCTGACTATTCCTTGCAGATATCTCCCTAAACCTCTTCTCGCTCGAGCTCCCCTTCCTATAGTCAACTTGACACCCATTCTGGTATTTCTCGACAGTTTTGGCACCGAAATTCTATTTCCCTCAGCGACAAAAGTGGCATTGACAAATTCAAGGGATCAGAAGGAACATTCCACTACGTCTTTGCTTACTTCAAGATATGACGCATCAGCAGAGATAGATGCGATAATGTCTTCTTTCCCTGACAGTGACCAAACAACCATCCATGATGAATTTACTTTTGATGGAGAGAGGATGAAACTGTTCCAACAGAATGGATCCAGGGCCTTCCCAGAAGGCAGTTATACGAGGGTGTGATGTCCATGACTTGGAACTCGACATTGTAAATGTAAGGGCCCACTTCTAAAGGGATATCAATCTTTCCCATAACTTCACGCCTTGTCCCATCGAATGCCCTTACTGTGGAATGACAGGGCCTTAAATAGGACAGATCTATCAGAATTCTGGAAAGCGTGGCCAAAGGCATGACATTGAGTGCCAAGCCATTATCGATAAGCACATTCGGTATTATGTAGCCCTTGCAACGCATCGTAACATGTAGTGCTTTCACGGAGCCTCTACCATTGGGTGGTATTTCATCATCACTAAAAGCAATGAAATTATCCGCATTCAAGTTGTTCACCCATCTGTCCAGCTTCTCCACGGATATATTGTTTGCTACGTAAGCTTGATTCAACACCTTCAGCAAAGCGTTCCGGTGTGGCTCCGAATTTAGCAGCAGAGATAAAACCGAGATTCATGCTAGTTGCTTATTCAATTGTTCCATCACATTGTATTCACTGTGTTTGATAAATTTCAAGAACTCCTGTGCTTCCTCCTCATCCACAGGCTTTTTAGTTTCTTGCACGGGTGGAATTTCTTGCTCGACTTCGGCCTCATGCATCACTGCTTTCCCTTTTTGCTTCCAGTCACTGTTCTTCATCACTGGTTCGACCTCTTTCGAATAACATCTTCACTTCGGGTAAAATGACCTACCTCTCCAACATCTCTAGTTATGGCTTTGAGCTTTTCATCTTCCGGTGTGACGATATTGATGTCATATTTCTATGGTACGGCTTTGTCGTCCTTGTACGGGAAAGGAGACGGTACTTCGATTATCATTTTTGGTTTACTGGCTCTTTCGTCGCGTCGTAATAAATTATTAACAGTCGATCCGCGCTATAAGGGAGACCTGATGACTGGTTGTCAGAGGTGCATACTTCTCTTTCGTTGGTCTCTTCCTCTTGTTAAGGACCTTAATCTCCTTATTATCCATCCGGTCTTGAAGCAACCTTTTAAATTCCTCACACGACTGAATGTGTGTCATACAATTCCATGAAAATTATAAAAACTTTGACCTTCTTCTCCGAGAATTCTATCGGGGTGACAAAGTAATCCTTTCTTAACCAGTACCTCCCAGATTTTCTGCAGAGGCGTCCTTATTTCGAAACACATCTTCTGACTTTCCATTCGTCCTCTTTCCCCACTGTGCTCACATTCCCTTCAGCATGGTTAGGGAACGGGTTCCCAGTTGCGTTACTGGCACTATCGAACCGTAGGATACCCGTGTCAATGAGTCCTTGAACACTCCTCTTAAAGGCTAGGCAATTCTCCGTGGAATGCCCCTGGTTCCCCGCGTGGTATGCACAACTAGCGTTTGGATCGTACCACTTTGGGTATGGAGGCTTAAGGGGTACCATGTAATGGGGAGAAATCAGCTGTTTCTCCAGAAGTTTTGGGTACAATTCCCCATACAACACAGGGATAGGAGTAAATTACAGTCTCTAGATTAGGCCTTGCTGGTCTTGGTTCGTTTCTGGGCTGGCTTTGAGCGGGTACCGTTTTTGTAGGAATGTGGTGACGGGTCTTTGGTTGTTCGTGGCGTATACGGGGTAGGAAGGAGGTGGTGCTTGGTAGTAAGGGATTTGAGGGGGATAATAGAAATTTAGAGGTGGATAACTTCGAGGTCGGGGTTGGTTTAGATATGGATTAGGGCATAACGACTTCCCATTCCTACCATGTGGCTTCTGGTTCTTTCTTCTTCATGGGTGCTACCCTTCTTGAACTTTCTTGACCTTCCATTCTACCGCTCTTGATGGCGTTCTCTATAAGCTCACTGGATATTACAATATCCACGAAGTCCTTCGTGGCGCTTCCCACTAGTTTGTCATAAAACGGCGTCTTTAAGTGTTGATAAAAAGGACAGTTATCTCGTTTTCGTTAGTGGGGGTTCCACTTGGGCTGAGACGTCCCTCCATCTCTGCGCGTACTGTCTAAAAGTTTCTGACGACTTTTTCTCCATCATTTGTAAAGTCATCCGATCAGGCACCATATTGATACATGCTTGTACTGCTCACAGAATGCCGACACCAAGTCTTTCCAAGATCGGATCCTTTCCTTACTGAGCTGGTTGTACCACCGAAGAGCCGATCCTACTAGACTGTCTTGAAAATAATGTACAAGTAGCTTATCTTCGTTCACGTAACCGGTCATTTTTTGGCAAAACATGATAAGATGTGCTTTTGGACATCTTGTCCCATCTTACTTTTCGAAATCAGGCACCTTGAACTTCGAGGCAGGATTAGGTCAGGTCCAAACTGAGTTCTTTAGCACCTAGTACCGAGAAGACTTAGTGCCTTCTATTCCTTGAGTCTTTCTTCAAATTCTATACTTCTCTTGAGCCTCGTGATCATCTATTTTCAACTTGGCTATTTCGACTGGATCATCTAAATCTGGAACTACAGGATTGGCAGGGGTTGCTCCGGGATTTGACATAAATGTTCCTTGCCCTAGATGAGCAAATGGCATAGGTCGTTGTTCCAAGCCTGTGGATTCCCCTTGAGTATACCCTCTTTGTGCTACGTGGGCATGTGGTGGAGTGAATCCTGGGGATAGAGTGGATCCTGGTATGATTAATTCTTGATTGAGGTTCATACTGTCGGCGTTCTGCATGGGTCCTTTTCCTTTGACCAAAACTGATATCATCTCCATCATTCTAGCCATTTGATCCTTTTGTTCAAGTGATTCCTCTCGAGATCTTACTATCAAATCCCTGTTTCTTGCTGTGACTTAGCCAGTTGTTCTTGTAATTCCTTTGGACTCTTTCCATCCTTTCGATTCTTTCATTAACTCAGCCTCCATTGCTCTAGCTTGTCGACGCGTTTATACGAATGGCGTGGTTCCAGATTTGAAGTGTTGCAACTGGAATTATATGATTCTAACCTTAGCGAATGATTATGGGATATGTATATGCAATGAATGGATGAATGGATACAAAAAGAGGCGTGATTCCAATTAATTTCATTAGAAGAACTTCACTAGAAAAAATTTCTTTACAAGAACGGATGATTACATATACGACTTCGCCCTAATGCCCAAAGTCTTAACTTCCTAAAAGCCAAGCTAAGCTTCGCCTCGTCTGATTCCGACTCTGTAATGGTGATCAGCTATCTCCCGAACCTGAGCTATAGCTTGCCCATGACATAGTTCTATCTCTAATCTGTTTTGAGAGTGGTGAAGCTGTTCTCTGTAATGGTCGTTGTTGTCTCAAGAAGTTCCACTCGAATTTGCTATCTCGCAGTGCGGTCTCGATTCTTCTATTTCCCTTTCAACTCTTGATCCTGCTCAGACTAGCCTTTAGCTAATTACGAATTATGGCTACGATGTTGCTGAAGTAATCTTTCCAATTCAACCACCCGAGCTCGTAACTTCTCCTTTTCATTTTAGGTTTCTAACAAACTCTTCTTCAGAGTGTCCTCTCGTACTCGGGCATCTTGAAATCTTTTCTCCCAATGGTCGGCTCTAGTCTTTTCCTCTTTAATCTCTTGACGCCATTGCTCCGACTTTTACCTAATCCGAATTTTTATTGTTATACGAAGCTTCTTGTAATCAGTTTTCAACTATCTAAATCTCCTCGGCCTTGTTCTTTCCTTTCCTTAACTTCTCGGCCTCTAGCTTGTGGATATCGACGTCTAACCCCAACTTCATTTTATCTTCTCTAGCTCTCTATCTTCTCCCCAACTCCGAGTTTCTTTCTCAAATCTTGCTTAATGATCTCTAACTCGGATGGATGACCCGTAAATGCTCCTCTATCGTTGTGTGTTCCTTGATTCGCCTAGGGATGTTGCGTTGACTCTCCTACCCCACCACCATTCATACTCGGGGTCGTCATCGGGCCTGCAGTGAATCTTTCATTCTTCAGTTTGGTTCCATGCATCTGATATCTCGCGAACCTCTTTTATAATTTTGTCTTATAGGAACTCACATTGTGCCAACCCTTGTCACCGTATAAACTGCCTTGATCGATACTGCTTAACACCATCAGTGGAGCGTATCCAATGCTCCCATATTCAGCCAGAGGACCATCAAATCACCGCACCTATATAGATCTCCAGAATCAACCACGGAGCCTCCATTCAACGCTTCGGTCGTAAATTTGGAGAATATTACCACCTCTCTCGGGATGTCGTCCCCTCGATGTGGCCACTAATTCTCTTAATGGGAATAATCCTTAAGAATACCGATAGGAGACCTTCTCCACCTTCCAAAAATGACTGTGAACCAAGCCAAAAGAAGCTGTGCGCAACCAATAAATCTTCCTCGTCCGCTCTCCGGCATGTATTCAAGGATCGAAAGTTTCTGCTAGGATTGCGGACGGGTTGTACTTATCAAGTCGATCGAATAAATCTGAGACGGCTTCATCTATGTGTCCAAGTGCTTTAGGAAAGACGATCAAACCGTAGAGACTTAAGGCAAAAACATAACCCTTTTCTTCGAATCCGGGTGGCAAGAATAAAATCCCTCAAATTCTCCAAGAATACATTTACTATCCCCTTTTTGCTTGATGCGGGCGCAACCCATTGCTCGCTCATCCCCGTGATATTCATCAATTTCTTCAAAAAGGGAGGACATTAACAGGTCTTGAATAGGCCCTATCGGCCTGAATCTTCGGCAATTAAGTAACGCCATGTATTCTCCACCGTAGGTACAAATCAACTCCTCGAAAGTGAAGCAACTGTAAGCGGGTTCCAAAATTGGCGAGGGCCCGAACAAGTACTTGTCCACCTTTACATCGAGCAAATAGGGTAGGTCACCGTAGTTACAGTAAAAGAGTTGTTTGACTTCGCCATTCCAACTATTCCATATATCCCTTAACTCTTGCAGGTCGTTCTGATCACACTGATGCGAGTGAAATCCACAACTCCGATTCATATCCCTCGTCAAACTATCTCCTTTCTCCTGTTGCGTTCTCTCAGACCACACTCGGACGCCGCATTATCCTCCATTCTATCAAGAAATCCTTTTTCCATGCTAAACTCTTCTAATTAGTAACCGAACGTAAATCAACACCTTTTATGATGAAATGTCATGCGAAAATGATCAAAATACAACAAGTTATAATATACAAAGAATAGAATTCAAAGCAAATGAGTAAATAAGACCTAATCAGTAACACTAGGTTGGTGGTTCTACTAGGGTAGCTCCTAGGCTCATTACATAGTTTGTTCTAAAGTAAAGTACCTAACAGCAATTCTCATCCCACCATTATAGGTTCATAAGACCGAGTTGATTCAGGGAATACATTTCCCTAGGCTATCGGAGTGAAAACCCACGAAGACGCAGGTACGATGTATCCCGAAAGCGAT
Organism: Gossypium hirsutum; assembly: GCF_007990345.1. Taxonomy (NCBI): domain Eukaryota; kingdom Viridiplantae; phylum Streptophyta; class Magnoliopsida; order Malvales; family Malvaceae; genus Gossypium; species Gossypium hirsutum. The sequence continues at coordinate 101,091,887 of NC_053436.1, read as the reverse complement.
CCACTATCCTATACGGAGTGAAAACCTCACGAAGGAGTATTTTTCACTCCACTTAAGAGGTGAAAGACATAATGCGATCGATATGCAAAGATACCTCAAAGAAAAACCACTTAAAGCAAGCATATTATGAAGAGAGTCGCAAAATAACAGACAACATGCAATCAGTAAATTTAAAATCGATTTTCGATTTTGACAAAAGACAAAAAATAATCAATTAAGCTCGACTCTCGAATTCCCAGTGGAGTCGCCAACTTCGAACCTTCTTTTGAAAACGGGATCGACTTTGTTTGAAAGTGAAAATTAAAACGGGAGTCGCCACCAATCTTTTATCAGGTGTGATCGGATCACCTTTGTTTTAATAATCAATTTAGTTTACTAAAACAGGGCCTTTGGTCTACAAAACTTGAGAGAATGAGTTCGGGAGTCGTTACGTCGAGGAAGGATTAGCACCCTCGACACGCCCAAAAAATTGGTACCGAATTGATTAGTTAGTGTCTTAATGTCGAAAATTAAAAATCGGGAAGGGACTTGAAATACGATCTTTCTATTAATACTGATTTTAAAATTCTTGAATTAGCTTAAATCGATTTGTTTAAAGATTCCTTATCTCGAGATATCGGAGTATCACATCCCGTAAGTTAGGACACAATACCATGAATTCCCGAGCACAAGGTCGTCTTTTAATTTAAATTGGAAATCCGTGCATTTCAAAACTCAAAAGGATATTTAGCTATTTAGAACCAACAAGAGAACCGAAACCCCGTAAGTTAGGGCACAATTCTTCGATGTTCCAAAATGCGAAACATTGCCTTATTTATTGAAATTAGTAAAAACATGAATAAAAATCTTTAAAGTAATGAACAACAGAATGATATAAAATAGGCGGGAGACAAAAATAAACGAGTTGGAAATACATTGAAAAAATAATAAATATGACAATATTAAAACAAAACAAGCATCATATATAAACTATAAATATCCAATGAAAAAAAAAAAAAAACAAAAAAATAAAATACGTAATAAAAATATATAAATATAATATAGAAAAAAAATATGAAATATACTATATAAATAAAAATAACTAGAAAAAATAATATACATAATAATAAAATAATTAAAAGAAATATAATATAGTTAAAAAATAATACAAAATGAAAAAATATATAAAAAATCAAATATTTAAAAATTATAATAATAAAAAAAAAGAGGGAAGAGTGGTGATTTCCGCATAAGTCCACCGTACCCGGTCCCGAACCCGCACCGGCCACAACCGGACACCCACCGAAAAGCAACGGATCAAAAAAAATTCTTAAAACAATGGAAAGCTTCCCCTCTTCTATTTAATTCGTAAAAAAAAAACAAAAATGAAAAACAATAGCAAATAAAACTAAAACCGAGTGACAAGAAACTCTTTCGCTGATATTTATTAAATACAAAAAAAAATAGTC